>NC_057796.1:77994477-78260010 GCF_018294505.1 Triticum aestivum | reverse complement strand
CGCCTCCTCGTCGCCGGTTCCTCCTGCCGCGGCCCCGCCGTCGCCGGCCACCGGCGCCGCCTCCCCTCCGGCTCTCCCTCGCCCCGCTGCCTCCTCCGGCCTCATCTCCGGTGAGACGCGCCGCCGCCTCGAACCCCTAGCCGATCGGATCTAGGATCCTCTGTGCGTTGACTTTTCCCGAAAACCCCCTCCCGAAATTGCTGTCTTGGATTTTTACAATAAGTGCCCATGTTCATCATTGCATAACTCTCTGCATGTAGCTCCATTTCGCGCGTGTAATATGTCAAATTGTTCGTCTCGTGATGCTCTACATTTTGTTCAATTGCACCATGTTCATTAGAGGCGATCTCAATGCCCAAACCTCTGTTGCAAGAGTGCTAGTTGCTGTTGTCTGCTGGTTCTTAACAGAACTTGGAGATTTGTCATTTTTGTATAATTTAATCTGTGCATCTTATGGGAATGAGCTCTACATGTGTTTTGTTGTATGCCATGCCATCTTTCCAAGGGTGTATGCCATGTATTTTTGTGGACTCTGTGGTGACTAGCACAAGCATGTAAACTAGGCCCCATAATGTTTCTGATTTCAGAGACTTAGTGATTTCTCTAAGTCCTTGTCTGCTGTTATTTTGTTGCCATGTAAACTTGATGCTACAGGGAGATCCATGCATATTTTGGAGATGTTCAGTAAGGATGATTTGTAGCTATTGTTGTAATTGATCCATTCCTTCCCTTGTTTGAAATTATGGAGTAACATAACATGACTCAATCTTACTCTACTTTTGCTATAAAATATTTCTGGCAGATTCTTAACATGATATTCATTTTTGCCAATCTTGTTGTAGTTGATCCATACATGATATGCTTTTGTTATTGCCATGAATAGCTTCAAAAACATGCCAGCTTGCTGTAGGTATTCTAGTTTTGTCATGCATTGGTTTGTGGTGAGTGCATCAGGCTCACCAAGATGCCCTCATATTATTGTTTCTGCCATGCTCTGTTTTCTGCTAAGTCTGAAACCTGTTAACGAAATTTGCTATGTTTACATGCTTGCCATCATATCTTCTGGTCATTTTTGGCTTATGGTCAGTAAGGTACTTTTGTCAAATGCATTTAGTAGAATACTTCCATGCCTTGGTTTGCCATGTTAAGTTCCTGTAGCATGTCGATTTCGTGCTCTGAACATTGCTACCTGATGCTGTTTTCTGCCATGTCCAGTAATTTCACCAAGTCTGTGAACCTGTTATCTTTTGCACTTTTGCCATGCTTGTTTGAGCTTGTTATGTTGTGATCTAGCCATAGCTCAGTGTTCATCTTTTTTCAAGCATCTTCTGTAGATTACTGTCATATGCTTTCTGGCTATGTTGGAGTGCCGTAGCATTGTTTCTTGTTGCATTTTAAATGCTATCTTGCTGTTAATCGCAGATTCGTGTCATTCTTGTTTTGCTTGCCATTTGCAAACCGTGCATCCGTTTCCGGTGATCTTTATATCGATTTCAACCGAAATCATCTCATCTTTCCAGTGGCATGCTTGGTTTGCCAAGTTACTGCCTTTTTCATCATTTTCCTTCCGGAGCACGCATATGCACCGCATATCATATCTTGCAAATCATTCATGTTTTGCATCATGTTGCTTGTGCATTTCTCGTGATTGATTGTGGTTTCGTTGCTTGTGTTCTTGTCTTGGGTAGAGCCGGGAGACGAGTTCGTGAACGAGGAATCTGTTGAGTACGCTTACGAGGATCAAGCTTTCGACAACTCTGAGAACCTTGCAGGCAAGATGACCACCCCTCGAAATCACTTCTATCTTTACTTTGCTAGTTGTTCGCTCTATTGCCATGCTGCTCTACCTATCACTTACTTTATCATGCCTCCCATTTTGCCATGTCATCCTCTAACCATCCTTTCCTAGCAAACCGTTGTTTGGCTAAGTTACCGCTTTTGCTCAGCCCTTCTTATAGTGTTGCTAGTTGCAGGTGAAGTTGAAGTTTGTTCCATGTTGGAACATGGATATGTTGGGATATCACAATATATCTTATTTAATTAATGCATCTATATATTTTGGTAAAGGGTGGAAGGCTCGGCCTTATGCCTGGTGTTTTGTTCCACTCTTGCCGCCCTAGTATCTGTCTTACCGGTATTATGTTCCTTGAGTTTGTGTTCCTTACGCGGTTGGGTGATTTATGGGACCCCCTTGACAGTTCGCCTTGAATAAAACTCCTCCAGCAAGGCCCAACTTTGGTTTTACCATTTGCCGCCTAAGCCTTTTGCCCCGGGTTTTCGCGAGCCCGAAGGTCATCTTTATTTAAACCCCCGGGCCAGTGCTCCTCTGAGTATTGGTCCAACCTGTCAGTCGCCGGTGGCCACCAGGGGCAACTCTGGACTGGCCTATCGGAAGGTTGGACAATCCGGTGTGCCCTGAGAACGAGATATGTGCAGCTCCTATCGGGATTTGTCGGCACATTCGGGCGGCTTTACTGGTCTTGTTTTACCATTGTCGAAATGTCTTGTAAACCGGGATTTCGAGACTGATCGGGTCTTTCCGGGAGAAGGTTTATCCTTCGTTGACCGTGAGAGCTTATGATGGGCTAAGTTGGGACACCCCTGCAGGGTATTATCTTTCGAAAGCCGTGCCCGCGGTTATGAGGCAGATGGGAATTTGTTAATGTCCGGTTGTAGAGAACTTGTCACTTGACCTAATTAAAATACATCAACTGCGTGTGTAGCCGTGATGGTCTCTTCTCGGCGGAGTCCGGGAAGTGAACATGGTCTGAGTTATGTATGACGTAAGTAGGAGTTCAGGATCACTTCTTGGTCATTACTAGATGACGACCGTTCCGTTGCTGCTCTTCTCGCTCTCTTTTGCGTATGTTAGCCACCATATATGCTTATTGCCTGCTGCAGCTCCACCTCATTACACCATCCTTTCCTATGAGCTTAAATAGTTTTGATCTCGCGGGTGTGAGATTGCTGAGTCCCCGTGACTCACAGATTCTACCAAAACAGTTGCAGGTGCCGACGATGCCAGTGCAGATGATGGGATCGATCTCAAGTGGGAGTTCGATGAGGAACGTGGTCGTTACTATGTGTCTTTTCCTGATGATCAGTAGTGGAGCCCAGTTGGGACGATCGGGGATCTAGCATTTGGGGTTATCTTATTTTCATTTGGATCTTGGCCGTAGTCGGTCTATGTGTGTATTTTGGATGATGTATGAATTATATTTATGTATTGTGTGAAGTGGCGATTGTAAGCCAACTCTTTATCCCATTCTTGTTCATTACATGGGATTGTGTGAAGATGACCCTTCTTGCGACAAAACCACTATGCGGTTATGCCTCTAAGTCGTGCCTCGACACGTGGGAGATATAGCCGCATCGTGGGCGTTACATCCGGCCAGGGAGAGGTTCAGGACGCTGTCAGGGTTGCGCCAGAGGGAGAAACCTCGGTCGCCGGACACATGGGGAAGCAAATCCCCATGGAGACGGTTCCGGAGACCTATACGGCTCCAGAATCTGGCGAGCAGCCTCCTTCGAGGGAAGGAGGTGCGCATGTTCCGCCGGTGACCTTTGTCCAACCAGAGGCACCGGATAATCTGCTGGAAGCGCTACGAGGCGCTTCCATTGTGGATGAACACCGTATCCTTATGGGTACGGTGATTGAGAAGGTTCAGTCCGTCAAGAGCGGACTGACCGAAGCCTGCAGCAATCTGCTGACCAGCTTTGAGGTAAGCGACGCAAAATAAATAGTCCCCATATGGACAGTAGCCCCTGAGACACTGTCCGGTGTTCAGAAAGAAAAAGCCGGACAGGGGATCAATTAAACCTCGTAGGAAACTCAGTAAATATGTCTTATGTGACTTGAGCAAGCATCGTTGCTAGCCGCGACCTCACACACTGCCGAAGTGTCCGTACTAAAGCAGAAACTAGAGCGGGCCGAGGAGGCGCTCGGCCAAGCGAGGAAGCAGCTGGAGGACCAGCAAGGTATGTAATGACTCGCTGTATATTCGGAAAGAATAAACGATTCTTATTTGACCATAGTGTCATGATATGTGTAGGAGCGACGACCAAGGTCGAATCCCTTAAGAAGGCCCTGGCCGAAGCCGAAGGAAAGCTGTTAAGGAGCAGGCTGCCCGTAAGAAGCTCAAGGCCAGGCTTACCGAGGTTCAGCAAGAGCTCCAGGATGCTGTTAAAAAATGCGAGACCTTGGAGGGCGACGTTTCGGCTCGAGACACCGAACTCGCCAAGGCTCGCCAAATCGTAGAAGAGGCCCGGGTTGAAGCCCATGGCGCCCTCCAGGAGATCCAGGAGGCCAAGAAGATTGCAGCGGGTAAGGAATTTAGTATGCAAAGCAAGTATGTGAAGAAGAAGTATTTCTTACTAACCCGGATTCGGAGTTCTCCAGGGGCGTTTGCGGAACTGCCATGCAGTGCGTCCGACGCTGCGGAGTTCTTCCGGCCGAAGAAGGGAGCTCAACGGAGAAGCTGTTCTGGTCGCAGTACCTTGCACCAGTACATCCAGTGCCCTTTAGCGATCAGCTGAAACAGCTGGTCGAGCTGCATAGGATGGCCGAACTGGCCATGAAGGATTTGATAATCCGGCTGTGGCCTGCTGAAGCTATACCCAGCAGCTACTTCGGCCTCGTGAAGCGGCTAGTGAATGCCTGTCCTAGGCTGGATGTCGTCAAGCGACCAGTCTGCATCGAGGGCATGCGCATGGCCTTCGCACGAGTCAAGGTGTGGTGGGCGAAGATGGATGCCGTCAAGCTTGTGACCGAGGGGCCGCCTCAGGGCAAAGAGCACCGCAAGCCCGAACTGTATTTTGATAGTGTCCTGGAGGGATCCCGCATTGTGGCGGACCAATGTGCTAAGAATATTGTTTTTGAATGAATACATTCGTATTATCCCTGCGTTGTATGATAAAACAAAGCCGTTTTGTAATATAATGCTTGTATTAAAATTTTGTTTTACCTCCTACGCGGCCGTTTTTTATTAAATCTGAGAGTTGGCCAGTCGTCGGCTTCAGCCCCCATGTAGGAAGTACAGGGGTGTTCGGTTGGCACCAAAACACACTTGATCCAAAGATTTTTGGTCCGTTAAGGAGGTGTTAGCGCTGCGAACCAGGCAATCGGACTATACGGCTTTACCACCCTCACTTAGCCATAGGAGTTTGACAGATAAAAATTTAGGCGCAGCCCCTAGTGTTCGTAAGTCCAAACTTGGGATGCTGTAGAAACCTGATCGGGTGAAAATCGATCCTTCACGAAATGCGGAAAAAACCTCTAACGATTTGTAACCTCTCGAACAGCTGACCGGCTCACGTCGCATCATGACAGTCAGTTTTTGGCTTTCTCTACTGAGGTGCTCAGCCGGATGAACCAGGGCACAATCGCTGTAGTTCTCCCTTTACTACCTTAGCCGATATAGCAGAACGTAAGGTATTAAGTGCTACCTCTTGAGCACTGCATTGGTTTTCCCTTGAAGAGGAAAGGGTGATGCAGCAAAGTAGCGTAAGTATTTCCCTCAGTTTTTGAGAACCAAGGTATCAATCAAGTTGGAGGCGACGCGCGAGTCCCTCACACCTACACAAAACAAATAAATCCTCGCAACCAACGCGATAAGGGGTTGTCAATCCCTACACGGTCACTTACGAGA
Source organism: Triticum aestivum (assembly GCF_018294505.1). Classification (NCBI taxonomy): domain Eukaryota; kingdom Viridiplantae; phylum Streptophyta; class Magnoliopsida; order Poales; family Poaceae; genus Triticum; species Triticum aestivum. The sequence continues at coordinate 78,254,362 of NC_057796.1, read as the reverse complement.
GTGAGATCTGATAGATATGATAGGATAATATTTTTGGTATTTTTGTTATAAAGATGCAAAGTAAAGTAAACAAAATAAAAACGGCAAAAGAAATAGCTAAGTGTTGGAAGATTAATATGATGAAGATAGACCCGGGGGCCATAGGTTTCACTAGTGGCTTCTCTCAAGAGCATAAGTATTTTACGGTGGGTGAACAAATTACTGCTGAGCAATTGACAGAATTGAGCATAGTTATGAGAATATCTAGGTATGATCATGTATATAGGCATCATGTCCGAGACAAGTAGACCGACTCCTGCCTGCATCTACTACTATTACTCCACACATCGACCGCCATCCAGCATGCATCTAGAGTATTAAGTTCATAAGAACAGAGTAACACCTTAAGGAAGATGACATGATGTAGAGGGATAAATTCATGCAATATGATGAAAACCCCATCTTGTTATCCTCGATGGCAACAATACTATACGTGCCTTGCTGCCCCTACTGTCACTGGGAAAGGACACCACAAGATTGAACCCAAAGCTAAGCACTTCTCTCATTGCAAGAAAGATCAATCTAGTAGGCCAAACCAAACTGATAATTCGAAGAGACTTGCAAAGATAACCAATCATACATAAAAGAATTCAGAGAAGATTCAAATATTGTTCATAGATAAACTTGATCATAAACCCACAATTCATCGGTCTCAACAAACACACCACAAAAGAAGATTACATCGAATAGATCTCCACGAGAGAGGGGGAGAACATTGTATTGAGATCCAAAAAGAGAGAAGAAGCCATCTAGCTAATAACTATGGACCCGAAGGTCTGAGGTAAACTACTCACACTTCATCGGAGAGGCTATGGTATTGATATAGAAGCCCTCCGTGATCGATGCCCCCTCCGGCGGAGCTCTGGAACAGGCCCCAAGATGGGATCTCGTGGGTACAGAAGGTTGCAGCAGTGGAATTAGGTTTTTGGCTCCGTATCTGATCGTTTGGGGGTACGTAGGTATATATAGGAGGAAGGAGTACGTCGGTGGAGCAACGTGGGGCCCACGAGGGTGGAGGGCGCGCCTGGGGGGGGTATGCACGCCCCCTACCTCGTGGCTTCCTGCTCGATCTCTTGACGTAGGGTCCAAGTCTCCTGGATCATGTTCGTTCCGAAAATCACGTTCCCGAAGGTTTCATTCCGTTTGGACTCCGTTTGATATTCTTTTTCTGCGAAACTCTGAAATAGGAAAAAAACATCAATTCTGGGCTGGGCCTCCGGTTAATAGGTTAGTCCCAAAAATAATATAAAAGTGAATAATAAAGCCCAATAATGTCCAAAACAGAAGATAATATAGCATGGAGCAATCAAAAATTATAGATACATTGAAGACGTATCAAGCATCCCCAAGCTTAATTCCTGCTCGTCCTCGAGTAGGTAAATGATAAAAACAGAATTTTTGATGCGGAATGCTACTTGGCATTATTTCAATGTAATTCTTCTTAATTGTGGTATGAATATTCAGATCCGAAGGATTCAAGACAAAAGTTTAATATTGACATAAAAATAATAACACTTCAAGCATACTAACTAAGCAATTATGTCCTCTCAAAATGACATGGCCAAAGAAAGTTCATCCCTACAAAATCATATAGTTTAGTCATGCTCCATTTTCGTCACACAAGAATGCTCTCATCATGCAGAACCCCGATGACAAGCCAAGCAATTATTTCATACTTTAGTAATCTCAAACTTTTTCAACCTTCACGCAATACATGGGCGTGAGCCATGGATATAGCACTATGGGTGGAATAGAATATGATGATGGGGGTTATGTGGAGAAGACAAAAAAGGAGAAAGTCTCACATCAACGAGGCTAATCAATGAGCTATGGAGATGCCCATCGATTGATGTTAATGCAAGGAGTAGGGATTGCCATGCAACGGATGCACTAGAGCTATAAATATATGAAAGCTCAACAAAAGAAACTAAGTGGGTGTGCATCCAACTTGCTTGCTCACGAAGACCTAGGGCACTTGAGGAGGCCCATTGTTGGAATATACAAGCCATGTTCTATAATGAAAATTCCCACTAGTATATGAAAGTGACAAAACAAGAGACTCTTTATCATGAGGATCATGGTGCTACTTTGAAGCACAAGTGTGGTAAAAGGATAGTAACATTGTCCCTTCTCTATTTTTCTCTCAATTTTTTGGGCCTTCTCTTTTTTTATGGCCTTTCTATTTTTTTATATTCCTCACTTGGGACAATGCTCTAGAAAATTATGATCATCACACTTCTATTTATTTACAACTCAATGATTACAACTCGGTACTAGAACAAAGTATGACTCTATATGAATGCCTCCGGCGGTGTACCGGGATATGCAATGAACCAAGAGTGACATGTATGAAAGAACTATGAATGGTGGCTTTGCCACAAATACTATGTCAACTACATGATCATGCAAAGCAATATGACAATGATGAACGTGTCATGATAAATGGAATGGTGGAAAGTTGCATGGCAATATATCTCGGAATGGCTATGGAAATTCCATAATAGGTAGGTATGGTGGCTGTTTTGAGGAAGATATAAGGAGGTTTATGTGTGAAAGAGCGTATCATATCACGGGGTTTGGATGCACCGGCGAAGTTTGCACCAACTCTCAATGTGAGAAAGGGCAATGCACGGTACCGAAGAGGCTAGCAATGATGGAAAGGTGAGGGTGCGTATAATCCTTGGACTCAGCATTAGTCATAAAGAACTCACATACTTATTGCAAAAATCTACAAGTCATCAAAAACCAAGCATTACGCGCATGCTCCTAGGGGGATAGATTGGTAGGAAAAGACCATCGCTCGTCCCCGACCGCCACTCATAAGGAGGACAATCAAAGAACACCTCATGTTTCAAATTTGTGACATAACGTTTACCATACGTGCATGCTACGGTACTTGCAAACTTCAACACAAGTATTTCTCAAATTCACAACTACTCAACTAGCACAACTTTAATATCACTACCTCCATATCTCAAAACAATCATCAAGCATCAAACTTCTCTTAGTATTCAACGCACTCATAAGAAAGTTTTTACTAATCTTGAATACCTAGCATATTAGGAATATTTAAGCAAATTACGATGCTATTTAAGACTCTCAAAATAATCTAAGTGAAGCATGAGAGATCAATAGTTTCTATAAAAAAATCCACCACCGTGCTCTAAAAGATATAAGTGAAGTACTAGAGCAAAAATATATAACTCAAAAGATATAAGTGAAGCACAAAGAGTATTCTAATAATTTCCGAATCATGTGTGTCTCTCTCAAAAGGTGTGTACAACAAAGATGATTGCGGTAAACTAAAATCAAAGACTCAAATCATAAAAGACGGTCCAAGCAAAACACATATCATGTGGTGAATAAAAATATAGCTCCAAGTAAAGTTACCGATGGAAGTAGACGAAAGAGGGGATGCCTTCCGGGGCATCCCCAAGCTTTGGCTTTTTGGTGTCCTTAGATTATCTTGGGGGTGCCATGGGCATCCCCAAGCTTAGGCTCTTGCCAATCCTTGTTCCATAATCCATCAAATCTTTCACCCAAAACTTGAAAACTTCACAACACAAAACTCAGCAGAAAATCTCGTGAGCTTCGTTAGCGAAAGAAAACATAAGACCACTTCAAGGTACTGTAATGAACTCATTATTTATTTATATTGGTGTTAAACCTACTGTATTCCAACTTCTCTATGGTTTATAAACTATTTTACTAGCCATAGATTCATCAAAATAAGCAAACAACACACGAAAAACAGAATCTGTCAAAAACAGAACAGTCTGTAGTAATTTGTAACTAACGCAAACTTCTGGAACTCCAAAAAATCAGCCAAAATAGTACGACCTAGACAATTTGTTTATTGATCAGAAAAAATTGGAATCAATATTTGATGACGTTCTGGTGATTTTTAACAATTATTTTCGTGAACAGAAAGTTTCTGGAATTTTCTGCAAGATCAAATAACTATCATCCAAGAAGATCCTATAGGTTTAACTTGGCACAAACACTAATTAAAACATAAAAACACATCTAACCAGAGGGTAGATCAAATATTTATTTCTAAACAGAAGCAAAAAGCAAAAAACTAAAAATAAAATTGGGTTGCCTCCCAACAAGCGCTATCGTTTAACGCCCCTAGCTAGGCATAAAAGCAAGGATAGATCTAGGTATTGCCATCTTTGGTAGGCAATTCTTCAATGAGGCATCTATCATCCTTAAAAGTTCCTTTCTTTTTATTAATTATCAAACTTTAGGCACAAGATCAAAAAATTCATTTGTAACAATTGGTTCCTTAATGATAGCAAAAAGATTGGGATGAATACTTATAGACTTGAGATCCGCAGCTTCCTTACTAGAGGATTCACCCTTATTTTTAGGAACATACATAAGCTTAGCAATTTTCGTTGGAGGACTAGGAGTATTTTTTACGGAAGAAAAAGCGGTTCCCAAGTTGGTAATAATACCCTCAAGTTTATCGATTCTAGTAGAATCCTGATTTATTCTTTCATTAACTATGGGTTCCTTCTCCTTAATATTTTTCAAAGTGACCCCTACCTCAGATCCATATTGGGTAATTTGATTGTGGATCTTTTTATACAGATTTTCAATCGACTCTATGGTAGCAACTTTATTTTCAATAATTTCAAGTCTTTGCATTACATGCTCCAAAGTTAAAATAGTTCCATTAACCAAAAGAGGTGGTGAGCCAAACAAATCTATCATAGCATTATAAGAGTCAAAAGTATGCCTACCCAAGAAATTCCCTCCGGTAATGGTGTCAAGAATATATCTATACCAAGGATTAGCGCCTACATAAAAATTGCGGAGAAGAACGGAAGTAGATTGCTTCCTGGTAGATCTATTTTGAGCATTGCAAATTCTATACCAAGCGTCTTTTAGATTTTCTCCCTCCCTTTCACTACAAAAAAGACACATCCGTGACATTTTGGGCCGAACTAATTTTATTTCTGTCATACATATGACACTTCTATGATGATAATTGTGACAAAACCCGGTATCATCATAGATGTGGTGGGCTCCTACTTCTATGACAAAAAATCATGACAGAAAATGGGCTTTTCGTCCTGGGCGGGCCGGAGATGCAGCTGCATGACATTCTTTGGGCCGTCCATGGCGGAAAAAACCGTGGTAGAAGCGAGGGCGAGGAAAATTTCGGGGAGTTCCCGGTTACGGTGGGAGGTCGGGGCCCGAGCGATGCGCGTTTCTCTCGTACACGTACGCGCGTGTGTGCGAGGCGTTGGCTCTAACTGAACCCGAGCGAGGCGTTGGGCTCTAACTGAACCCGAGCGATTGCACTGCAGGCTACGCGTTACTGAACCCGAGCGATTGATCGATGGCTGTTAACTGAACCCGATCGAGCGATTCCTTCGCTACTGCTTCTAACTGAAGCCGATCGATGCTGCCTCTGGATGAACAGTGAGCGTTGCTGGGGGGGGGGTTTGGATGAATAGTTCCCGGTGGGGGTGGATGAACAGGACCCCGTGGTGTTGCTCTGGATGAACAGGACCCCGATCGATCGAGCCGGTTGGGGCTGGATGAACAGGACCCCATGGAGGGCAGGATGAACAGGACCACCCCGTGGAGGGCAGAATGAATAGTAGACGGTGGAGGGCTGGATGAACAGTAGCCCGTGGAGGGGTGGTTGAACAGGAGCCCGTGGAGAGGGCTGGTTGAACAGTAGCCGGTGGAGTAGCGAGTGGTGGAGGCTGGATGAACAGGAGCCCGTGGATGAACAGTCGCAGGTGATGGCTGGAGGAGGTCGACGGTGGATGAACAGTAGCCCGTGGAGGCTGGAGGGGGTCGACGGTGGAGATGAACAGTATCCCGTGGAGTCCCGTTTTGCGGTACGCCACACCCCTCCCGATGAACAGGACCCCCGTTTCGACCGTAGCGCTCCAACACAAGTCCGTTTCCTCCGTTTTGCGGTATGCCACACCCCTCCCGATCAACAGGACCCCGTTTTGACCGTAGGAGGTCCGTTTCCTCCGTTTTGCGGTACGCCAGACCCCTCCCGATGAACAGGATCCCGTTTCAAACGTGGTCGGTCGAACACAAGGCCGTTTCCTCCGTTCTGCGGTACGCCAGGCCTCGTTTCCATCGGCTGTTCCGTCCAAGCCCTCCCGATGAACACGACGACGCATTCCATTCTGACCCAGCCGGTTGGCTCCCACGCGTTCCGTTGCCTCCCAATGAACACGACGCATTCCGTTGCCTCCCCATGAACATGACGCATTCCGTTGCCTCCCCATGAACACGACGACGACGCTGTTTCTCCGTTCCGACCCAGCCATGTACACGAGCCTGGCCGTACGTATGCACGAGTAGGCGTTCGAGACCCCACCCGTATGTACACATATGTGGCCGTATTTTCTTTCTTGCACCCTGGCTGCTGTACGTATGTGTACATGCTACGTGCGCGCCTCTACTATGACACGTACGCGCCTCTACTACGACACGTGCGCGCCTCTACATCCACCAGTATATATGTACGTACACGTTTGCGACCAGAATGACAACGCTACGTACGCTTCGACCAGGTGCGTCCCGACTATCAGGCACTTCTTTAGCTGCGAAGATGTAGCTGGTGGGTCCCAACAGTCAGGGGGGCGAATCATTTTTTTGCCCGGGCGCACTTCCTTGCGTGCGAAGATGTAGCTGGTGGGTCCCAGCAGTCAGGGGGAAACGTTTTTTTCGTGAAATACAGTGGCCCGTCCGGTGGGTCCCAGCTGTCAGGTGGAGGAATCATTATTTTCCGCATAATAAGGAGGCACTTCCTTGCTGCGGCCGTGGACCCAGCTGTCAACCTCTCCACGTACAGTCCACGTCTGATGGAAGTCGTTCCTTGACCATGTTGACCACGCCGCGCCGAGAGCACCAGGGCGGTGGACGACGGCGAGGCCTAGGAAGGGGACGACGGGGAGCCGGGGAAGACGCGGCAGTGGAAGCCCGCGCGGAGAGGAGTACAAGGGTTCGTTGGTTCGGCTGCGGTGTGAGGCTGCTGTCGCCGCAGGGCCTGGCCAGCGGTGGGAATAGTAGGGGGAGGTGAGGCCTCCGCGGCAGCACAGCCGGCCACGGGAGGCAGGAGCATGCGGCACGACCGGCGCTGCTTTGGGCGGCTGGAGCAAGAAGACCAGAGGTTGAAGAAGCACTATGGCCGTTGGATGGACATCGTACGGTCACTGGAGCTAGAATCGTTCATATTGGCTAAAGTTGACAAAGGCCCCCGTCCCAGTCAACTTAGTAGGCCCACAAGTCAGCCTCCCACCATGGTGGGTCCCAGCTAGTAGGGGGAGTATTCTTTTTTTTGTGCGTAATAAGGAGGCACTTCCTTGCATGCGAAGATATAGCTGTTGGGTCCGAGCTGTCAATGGCGGTAACGTTTTTTTTGCGAAATACAGAGGCCCTTTCGGTGGGTCCCTGATGTCAAGTGGAGGAATCATTATTTTGCGCGTAATAGGAAGGCATTTCCTTGCGTGCGGCCGTTGACCCAGCTGTCGGCCTCTCCACGTACATTCCACTTCAGATGCATGTCGGTCGTTGACCATGTTGACCAGGCCGCGCCGAGAGCACCAGGGCGGTGGACGACGGCGAGGCCTAGGAAGGGAACGACACGGAGGCAGGGAAGACTCGGCAGTTGTTTCCCACGCGGAGGGGATACGACTGTACGAGGGTTTACTGGTTCGTCTACCGTCGCCGGAGAATAACAGCGGGTGTGGGTGAGTAGAGGGATGGCTAGGCCAGCGATGGGAGTACGATGGGGCGGTGAGGCCTGCACGCAGCACAGCCGGCCGCGGGGAGGAGGGAGCAGGCAGTCCCGCCGGCGCTTGTTTGAGCGGCTGGAGCAGGAAGAGCAGAGATTGAAGAAGCACGACGGCCGTTCGATGGACATCCAACAGTCACTGCTTGTGCGTCAACCTTTTTTTTAGGAAAGCCTCAAATCTGTGGAAAACAGCATACAACCCATCTGCCATTATTTCTAATAATTTACAGCCCATTTGCTAATTCTTAAGGTTTTTTTGGAGCCCATATTCTTTTCGTTAGCATTACAGCCCATATTGTGGCCACGGTTAAAAAATTATACGAAATTTTGCATATTTCGGTGCGGTCCGAACTGTTTTTAATCCCGAAATTTCGACTCACATTCAAACTGATTTTAAAAATAAATGTATATCAATATAAAATCCAACAAATTCTCCACGCATAAAAATTAATGTAATTTAAAATCTCGAAATGAAAAAAAGATATTTGAAACTAATTGCCGGTTTGATGTGTTTTAAAAATGTACAGCCCATTTCTCATTACTGATAGGCCATTTTCTGGCCAGCCGAATGAAGCTCTCCTCGTCTTGAAAGATTAGCAGCCCAACAGGCCTGACAAAGCGACTTACTTGGCAAATCACAAAAAAACCGGGCTGCGGCCATGGACCCAGTTGTCAGCCTCTCCACGTACAGTACTCTTCCGATGGAAGTTGGTTGTTGATCACATTGACCATGCCGCGCCGAGAGCACCAAGGCGGTGGACGACGGCGAGGCCTAGGAAGGGGACGACGCGGAGCCGGGGAAGACGCGGCAGTGGATGCCCACGCGGAGAGGAGTACGAGGGTTCACTGGTTCGGCTGCGGCGTGAGGCTGCCGTCGCCGCAGAATAACAGGGGGTGTGGGTGAGTAGAGGGATACCCTGGGCCAGCGGTAGGAGTAGTAGGGGGCGGTGAGGCCTTCGCGGCATCACAGCCGGCCACGAGAGGCAGGAGCACGCGGCACGACCGGCGCTGCTTTGGGCGGCTGGAGCAAGAAGACCAGAGGTTGAAGAAGCACTATGGCCGTTGGATGGACATCGTACGGTCATTGGAGCTAGAATCGTTCATATTGACTAAGTTGACAAAGCCCTCCGTCCTCGTCAACTTAGTAGGCCCACAATCAGCCACCCACTATGGTGGGTCCCAGCTAGCAGGGGGTATTCATTTTTTGGTGCGTAATAAGGAGGCACTTCCTTGCGTGCGAAGATATAGCTGGTGGGTCCGACCTGTCAGCGGGGGGAACATTTTTTTCACGAAATACAGAAGCGCTTCCCACAGCGTACAGTGCGTAATAAGGAGGAACTTTCCTTGCGTGCGACCATGGACCTCGTGGGTCCCAACCGTCAGGCTCTCCACGTACAATCCTCTTCCGATGACTCTTGTATGTTGACCACGCCGTGCCGAGCGCACCGAGGCGGTGGACGACGACGAGGCCCCAGACTGGAACGACCCGGAGATGGGGAAGACGCGGCAGTGGAGTCGCAGACGGAGAGGAGTGGGAAACTTGACTGGTTCGGGTGCGGGGTGGGCCTACACTCGGCAAGAATAACAGGAGGTGCGGAGTGGAGGGATGGCTTGGCCGTCGGCGGGGTAGCGTTTGCTGAGGAGCGCAAAACAACGCCGCTGGACGCCGAAGGCTGGAGCAGGCGGTTCCGGCAGCGCTGGGGGAAGAAGACGAGAGATTGAAGAAGAATGACGGCCGTTGAATGTAAATCCAACGCCTTCTTAGGCTTCGACCTACTGGCCCACATGTCAGCCAGTCCATTTGTTTTTTAGTCCATTTGGTGGGCTGGGTGAAACAATGATGTAGCATCAATGCAACCCGTTTAAATCCCATTTGCATTTTTCTCGAAATCCGCGGACTTGCTGGGCTGGGTGAAAATATCATGTTGGGCTAGACGGAGAAATGTTATAAAAACATAAACACATGATTGCACGTCAGTCAAATCTTTGCAAGCTTATGTACGCAATCACTAGGAGTTAACTTGCCAAGTTATATATAAACAATTATTATTATTATTTTGTAAGAACTTTCAACTTACGAAATAAAATATCATTTTAATTTGATGAGTTAATAGTACGTGGGGTATTATTATTTTTTAGGCTAGACGTGGGACAGTTGAGTTGGTTCTAGGGGAAAGTACTGGGAGAAAACTCAGTTTACATCGAAAAAGAAAGTGGGAGAAAATTCAGAGACCTGCTGGGTCCACCTGAGGAGGGGAATATGTTGGGAGGAAGGAGATTCAAAGCACGGCAGCCGAGTGAACTAGTTTATTTTTACGGACAAGTGAACTAGTTTACATACATAAGCAAATAGCCACAAAAAAAGCAATCAGGTTAATGGGTTCTTAAAAGAAATATTTCGGACAAAACAGATAATTACGACACATAGGCTAATGCATGAAACAATCAGATGATAAAGGTGCTTATAAACAGATAAAGTACAACATCTAGACCTTCCTGGCACGCTTGATCATGACGCTGCGGCTGTCCGTGTACTCGTCGGTTACGGGAAGCAGACACGCCCTCATGTCCAAGATCTGCCTGTACATGTCGTAGCATGCGTATGCGTCCTTGGCCGCGTAGGTTATGTAGGCTAGATTCAGAGGTACCTCCCACGTGTTCAGGTCGTCTTCTTTCATGTTGGCGTATCAGGGGTCGATGATGGTCTCAGCGAGGTCAACCACGGAGTCCTTCTCCTGCCCGTTGCTGATGATCTTGTATTGCTTCTGGATGTCGACAAGCTTGTTGCACCAGATGGCCGAATCGTCGCGTTCTTCCTTCTCTCCACCGTAGCGAAGGTGCAGTCGGCGCTGCCGATGAAACGGGCGAATGCTCCAGAACCTGGTGCAGCCATAGGACTGAGGCGAGGCAGAGCTTCACCGAGTCCGTATCGTTGGTGTACATCACATTCAACTTGGTGCAGCCATAGGACTGAACGGCGAACTCAAAGGGGAACTCCTTGCTGAAGTCCATATCCAGCAGGCTCACCCCTCGGATCGCCATTGGAGTCTCTTCGAGTGAACGAGTGTGTAGGCGGCGGCAGCAGTTCGTTTTTCAGCTCTTGGGGAACTGGATTCAACAGTAAGCTGAGTGTGTACAGGCGACAACAGTTACTACCCCTCCCTCGTCCGCTGCACGCCCGGCAGAAGATGCACCCTCGGCCACACGTCGGTTCACGAGCGGGTCTGTATTGGTACTGTAATAACAGGAGTTAGTGGTCACTTTACTTAAATTTAATTAGCTTTAATAGAAATTTATACTTAAAACAAGCAATGCATTCGCTCGTTCTATCAGTGCCACAGGATCAACATGCACAACAATTAGAATTATTATTCTCAGGACGCTCACGATCAGCACATTTGTCGCACTTTCACAAAGATAATACTACCAAGTTTGAACTGTTTGTTATGGTTGTTGTCCTCTGCATCATCATGCCGTGTTTCCCAGCTTGCAAGATTCAGAACCAACAAATAAGATCCAAATAATAAGTACAACAAAGATGCCTACACATCTCATTGATTCCCAGCTTGCAAGATTCAGAACCAACAAATAAGATCCAAATAATAAGTACAACAAAGATGCCTACACATCTCATTGATTCCCAGCTTGCAAGATTCAGAACCAACAAATAAGATTCAAATAATAAGTACAACAAAGATGCCTACACATCTCACTGATTCCCAGCTTGCAAGATTCAGAACCAACCCATTCGAGCCTTTTGATAAAGTGAATATCGGGATTAAATCCATCTTGGCTAGCCATGTCATACAATAGAAGAACTTGGCGAATGCTCTTGACCGTTAGAACATCTGTAGTTGAGTATTCCTGTTTGCACAGCGCAGATAATAAAGAGCATGATTACTATAATACTGGCACTAATGGAAGTCAACCTGCAGCTCCACCCGATGATTCAATTCATGCCACTTTTTCTGCAGTTCGCCTGAAATGAAGCAAAGATTGCATCATTCAGCTACGGCTCATCTTGCAAAGGCTAATAAAATGTTGCACGAGATTACCAGCAGAATTTGACGGAGATTTTGGAAACTCCAATCACCATTGTGTGCAGTTCCACCAAAATTGAGAGATGTTGCCCATGTAACATTTTAGTTGAACTGCACAAGACACTCATTCCAAAAAAGTGTTTTGTGCAGTTCACCAAAAGGTCACAATAGCAGCAAGGTGAAATGGATATCCCTATCTGCACAAAAAGATAGAAAGTAAACAGTTGCTGGTCAATAAGAATATACGAAACATATACAAAATGAAAAGAAGCATCTTAATTATGTTCATGGCAATCACGCAAGGACAGTAGAAATTTTAAAACGTCAGCAATGCTTCATGTTACCAGAAGCATTACGATCAACAATGAGATTCCTCAAATATGGGATTACTTTAATGGTGGCATTGCTTGTTTACCAGACACAGTAAATCAACAACAGCTAAAGAGTTGGTTTAAGGGCATGGGACCGTGGGGACACCAGGACACTCAGCAGCGTAAAGGAGCAACTTACTTATCATACTGGGGAAAATAGCAGGAGTGCCATTTGTAACACAGTTTAATTGCATCTTATCACTGGAGGCATTAGATTAACAATAACACTGGTTAGACATGTCCCTAAGGTAACAGTGTGATCGCTTCATTTTACATGCGCCCTTACATTAACAACAACAAAAGGTTGGTATAAGGACATGCGACAGTGGACGCATCAGCACAATGTACCTACAAGGAGGCATAAAGTGGTGATGCCGAGTTTGTTCATGCTATGTGAGGGCAGCAAACCTAATCCTGGAGACCTTTTACTATGTGAGGGCAGCAAATCTAATCCTGGAGACCTTTTACTATGTGAGGGCAGCAAATCTAATCCTGGAGACCTTTTACTATGTGAGGGCAGCAAATCTAATCCTGGAGACCTTTTACTATGTGAGGGCAGCAAATCTAATCCTGATACCTTTTACTATGTGAGGGCAGCAAATCTAATCCTGAGACCTTTTACTATGTGAGGGCAGCAAATCTAATCCTGGAGACCTTTTACTATGTGATGGCAGCAAATCTAATCCTGGACATACTCTGTTGACTTGTCCACCAGCCGCCACTTTCTATCCTTTTTTCAACCAATAATAGATCTGTTCCTTATCCAGTTTGTACTGCGTTTTCCCATTATTTCCCTTTTCAACCAAGAGACCGGTTGGGTATCCGGTCTCTACTACTTTCACCATATTATTTCCTCTTTGAATCAAGTCCTAGATTCATGCTACAACTTTCCCCCCTTTCTTCGTTGTTTGAACAAAGCCCTAGATTCGAATGCATGAAGTAGCTTTACCTCTAATAATACTAAAAATTTAGGTGGCTTTGGAAGAGCTGATGGGAGTAGAAAAAGATGCACATGCAGACACGTGGGGAGCTGGGGCAGTAGAGCAAGGCCGCTTTCGAAGAACTTATACCTGAGGGTCGCCGGGATGTCGGCGGCGGCAGGTCGGATCTGCGGACAATACGGCAGGGAGGAAGAAGGGTCGGAGGACCTCCCGAGCCGGCGCTGTGTCGGAGAGAACGGCACGGGCAGAGGATCGGGCCCCTCCGGCAGCTGTGGGTTTCCTCCCTCGGCGGCGATGACCGCGTGAACGATGCACCTTTTAGTCCTCTACACACACCGGCCGAAGGGATCCGGCCGAATCTGTGACCAGCGGTGAGCAGAGAGAAAATGTCGCTACCGCTGTCTTGTTTATATCTGGAGAGGATGAGAGAATGAAGAGAGCAACCCTAGTAAAGCAAGCGCTCAGGCCCCTGCGTCCATATATAGTGGAGTGATTATCTTTTTTCTCTCCACAACAAGCGTTTCAATTTGTGTACGTGGCATTAAAGAAAAGAAACTCTCTATTTAAGGTGACTACTGTACGACTCCTACTTACTACTAGTAGTACTACAGTATTGTTCACTTGTGCTCCCCGCCCCTCCATTCATTGAACAACCCCACGGGTGAATAAACATACAGTAAGTATTGTATTTATACAGAACGAACGAGCTCGAACTATTTTCACGTAGTTAAAAGTTGAGGGCGGGGCTTTTCCCGGGCAGTACGCGCGGCAGTTTTCGGGTAGGCGGTTTGACAGAGAGGCGAGGAGGGTGAGCGAGTGGGGCTGTGCGATTTGAAGGCGCGTTACTGCTGGAAAGACTTGTGATATGACCACTCACTATAGTCATGAATTACTGGCGCTCCGACCGGGGTGATGCCCCCTTCCGTTCCGCGCTCTAATCTGGTGCATGACACGTCGACCCGGATGCTGGCTCTCCCACATGTCAGAGTAGTAAGAAGGAGCAAAGAATGATGCGGTATATACTAGTACTATACTAGAGTACTACTCCGGACGGAGGAGTGCGAACCACGGCAGCCCAGTGAACCAGCAGTGCGAACCACGGTAGCCCAGTGAACCAGCAGTAGAAAACAATGTGGTGATATGGCCATAAAAAACAATGTGCTACGGTCCACACTGTAGCATGTACAGTAACACTCCTCTTTGTTTGGATCCCTGAGTTAGAGCTAGTTTGGGTTGAAATAGCCTCAAATTATCAAAACAAGAGGGGTTAGTTTGAGCTAGTTTGCTCTAACCCAGCTAGAAAAACTAGCCCGGTGGAGAGGTTCTAATTGGGTTAGTTAACCTCGGGCCCACTAAAAGAGAACTAAAAAAATCTCCCCTGCCCGCACCAGATCGCTCCCCCCTCTCGCACGACTCCTCTCTGTTCCCCATAGGGCCGCTCGCCCTCTCTCTCCTCCGGCCGCCCTCTCCTTCCGGCCTCCGCCGCCCTACTCCGGCCGCCCTCTCCCTCCGGCCTTCGAAGGTCGCCCCGCTCCCCCTTCACCAGTCGTTTTTCTCCCTCTGTCGTGCGCGGCGGCGGCGCATCTACCAGGGAGGTCGCGAGAGGGGTGAGTTTGTTCGTTCCTTCTCTGTCTCACGGCCATATCATTGATCTTGCTTGCTCTAGCGCTAATTCTGATTTGGAAAAGTAGATCCTGATCAAACTTGGTATAGATTTGTGGTGCACGCATGGAATTGTTTGATGCTGCTTGAGGAGGTAATAAATCTTTCTAGAGGCCCAAAGATTCAGGTCACCTTTCTAGGTATTTCAATTTCAGGCTTGCATTATTTCTAGAGGCCCAAAGATTCAGTTCACCTTTCTAGGTATTTCAATTTCAGGCTTGCATTATTTCTAGAGGCCCAAAGATTCAGTTCACCTTTCTAGGTATTTCAGTTTCAGGCTTGCATTATTTCTAGAGGCCCAAAGATTCAGTTCACCTTTCTAGGTATTTCACTTTCAGGCTTGCATTATTTCTAGAGGCCCAAAGATTCAGTTCACCTTTCTAGGTATTTCAGTTTCAGGCTTGCATTATTTCTAGAGGCCCAAAGATTCAGTTCACCTTTCTAGGTATTTTAGTTACAGGCTTGCATTATTTCTAGAGGCCCAAAGATTAAGTTCCCAGTCGGCGGCAAGCGGCCCTGCTACCCATGCCGGTGTCGACCTCAACTCGCAAGGGCCGGCGTCGGAGGGGTTCCCGGGGCTTGGGCTCTACAGAGCCTTCCTCCAGAGCGACGATGGCGAGCTCCTCCCTCGGTGCGTGAGGGGCTCCGGGCTCCCTCCCTATCGTGAATGACTTCCGTGATGAGTTAGCTCATTCTTTGTTTCATGAAGTGTTTTTTTATTTTGTGAAGCTTGATTGACGACTTGTATGTTTAAGTGGGATATCTCATTTGTATGGACAAAGTAAAAATTATCATGTTTTGCATGCTTGATTTGTATAGATGGTTCGTTTATGTCAATTGTGAGCGGGAGGAGGCCACAGAAGAGCCGGCCACACCAAGAGGGTGCTTGGATCCAAGGGACTTATTTTAGTCTGACTAAAAATAGTCTCTTTAAGAGGCTAAAGTTCCAAGCACCCCTGACTAAAGAGGGGCTAAAACTAGTCTTGAGACTAAAAAATTTTAGTCAGGGGTACCCCTACTAAAATGTGGATTAGTCCTCTCTCTCCTCATTTAACTCCTCTCCTTTAACACAGGCGAGTTCTGGATTGGAGGGTTTGGAGGATAATAAATGCTCATTAACTTGATTTTAGTCTCTTTAGTATTTGGATCCAAGCATGGGTGAGGCTAGCAAGTTTTAGTCCCACTACTTTTAGTCATGGAACTAAAACGTATCCAAGCACCCTCCAAATCCGGCAGGAAATAGGGTCCAAAGTAGTCAAATGATTGAGATAGAGCATTTATTGTCAATCTAACCCTGCCATCCATACACCTCTTTGGTTTAGAGTTAGTTCAGGGTTAGAATCTAACTCTAACCTCTAACTGAGTTAGAGTTCTCCTCGTCTCGGTTCATCGCCATCATACTTTCCCCATTCCTGTGTTTTCAGTATCCTGCGAATCAAAGAGGCCCTTTTTTTGCGGGAAAAATCAAAGAGGCCCTTAGACTGGTTTCGGTCCGGTCATTTTTTATAAACGTGTTATGTCCAAAATTTAATGAACGTGCTCCGGTTTCCACGAAAATAATCCGGTTTCATGTAGTAATTCATTCATTTATTTATTCTTCTGCGGGGGGTTTGCATGTAATTCGTGAGGTCTGAAATGTAAAGTACCCCGGCATATGCTCCGAGTCGTGCATGCACTACGACCCAGATGCTCTATGTCCCACATGTCGGCGAATGGGAGCACGTGGAAATAGCCTAGGAGTACATATAGGAGGATAAATGCGTGAAATAATATGTACTGTGAAGCGTAGCCGCGGTTCGAAAAGGAGACCTAAAGTGATGACAGCTATAGGTCGCACGCACCCAACTAGTGGTACTAGACATACGACTAATTTTTCCCTCAAAAAAAAGAGGCACGAGTGCTCAGTACTCCTATTCTATAAACACGAGTCCCATCTGACAACAGCGTCCGTGCTACAGCTAGCTCTCCTCCCTCGTTTCTCTCTTCTAATTCTAAACTCGGCCGACGCCCGGTGGGCGGGGTGGGTTTGCTCAACTGCGGCCCCACCTCACAGTGAAAACGTTACGACTGGAATAAAAATGCCATATACTCCCTCCGTTCATAAATATAAGCCTTTTTAGATACTATTTCAAATGGAATACAGCATACAGATGTATGTAGACATAGTTTAGAGTGTAGATTCACTCATTTTGCTCCGTATGTAGTAGTCACTTGCTGGAATCTTTAGAAAGACTTATATTTGGGAACGGAGGGAGTACTATACTAATAAAACATTAAGGCCACGAGGCGATGCAGTGCTGGTTACAGGAGGCAAGAAGAGATGCATCCATCGACGATGTCCACCTCCTCGACTCAGGGCGCCGGCCCACCGAACGGCGCCTAAGTAGCAGCGGCTTTCGTGGCCAGGTCGACGTGCTTCTGAACAATGGCGTCCAAAGATTCCAGCCGCTGGAAGAAGGCCAACGTCTTTCTATCCTCGCTTGCCTTGTAGTGGCCTATGTAGACGATTTCCTCGTAGACGTGGATGTGCAGGTCGACGGTTTCTTGCATGGCGAGGCGCTGCGCGGCGAGCGCGGCCTCGAGGTGCACATTCTTCGTCGCGACCTCCGGCACCTGCAGGGCCACCAGGGCTTGAAAGAGTTCGTCACCATGGAGGCCGATGAGGGTGGCAGGCAATGAGGAGCCTGGGCGCGCGGGCTGGAGCAGTACGGCAAGGTCGTCCGCGCGCTTCTTGACGGCGGTGAACTTGCGGATGGAGTTGACCATCATGTCGTCCATGCGAGAGGCGAAGCCGGCGTCGGCGAGGGCTACGATGCCTGCGGTCGCCAGCACCGTCTGGAAACGCTGCGCGGTGCGGGGCCGCAGGCCGGCGCCTTGGATGATTTGGCACAGCCGACTGCCGCTCGCGTCCATCGCCTCCATAGGTGCTTGTGGCTTCTGGTCACTTGGTCTTGGATTGGAGTGAGCAGTGTTGCGCAGAGACTTGGGAGTAGATGGATTGGAGTGGTGGGGCGCCTTTATTATATGAGAGTCCAAACTCTGTTGCATTCACATCGTGCTGGCTCTATTCTGCTTCTCCAATTAATTCCCTCTGCATGTAATTGAGGATGCATCATTGACCGTTCAACGTCTCGGGAACCGCTACCCTCTCCCTCCTTGGCATTCAAGCACCTATGGACCCGTCGACGACGAGGTGCCTATGGTGACTTCGTAAATTTCAAGATGATAGTGCCGTGCGTGTGTGCGTTCATAGGGGTGAGTGTATGCGCGTGTATATGAGCGCTTGCGTCTGTACTGTGTAAAAAAACGTAAATGCGTGTCAAAAAGAGACTAGTCAGTATACTCAATATTGTGCACCTCGGAGAGGAAAACGATAGAACTAGTACGTATTTATTTACGGTGCAGATTCACTCATTTTGCTCCATATGTACTCCGTCTCGGTGTAGTCTAGTCACTTGTTGAAATCTCTAGAAGGGCAAATACTCCTTTCTGGTTTACAGGGCTATACTAGCAAGTAGTTGTACGTACTAGTACAATAGTGGGCTCACATAGCAATTTTGTCTCATGCAAGAGCCTGGCTATATGCGTGCTCCAATGTTCGCAACTGCAACGTTCGGTTTGCGCTTGGCTCTTCGCCTCTTCGAGAAGACGAACAATGATGTTACTACTACTGCTTCTACAGTGTCGAATCCACTGCTGCATGTCCGTCCACCGCGAGCGGGACGGATAGCTTGTTGTAGAAGTACTACTAAGCAAAAGCCTGTCCTCGTTTGCGAGCAACCGCGCGCATGGGTGAGGGAGAAGGCGTGTAGTAAAATCAAGCTTCTCCTCGTTGTACGAGTTGACGCGACACATCATAGCACTGGCCCCACATGCTTGCCTCTAAACTTGGCTGAAAGACCCGCAGTGTACAATATATTTGCTGCAACCTCTAACATTTACCCACCACAAATTAAAATATATGTGGCCGTATGCATCGTTCTGATGCAGAGGCCGGGGAGTCCCCCCTTTTCGAAAAAAAACAAATTAAAATATATATTCCTGTCTTGACCAGATGAGCGTGCAAACTACAATCACCAGGGTGTCAGGTAGGGCCAGAAGACTATTTTAATTTTTTAAAAACTTCGAGACGGCCACATAGCATGGAGCCGACCCCAACGATTTTAAGCTTACAGGCACGGTACACGCTATCCTAGACTACTCTACACATGAAACTGCCACACGAGCGTCCGGGCTGCGCTTGGCTCTTCGCCTCTTCGGGAAGTCGAACAATGATGGAGTACTACTGCACTGGAGGAGTACTACAGTATGCTTCTGGCCATCTGACACCGATTGAACTGCTGCATGTACACCGCGTGCGGGAGGGAGAGCGTGTAGCGAAAGCTTCTCCTAGTCTTGCCAGCCACCACGCTCATGGGCGAGGGAGGGACGCTCCTGCCTTTGCGTGTATGACAGGTGGGCCCGACAGGTGTGTGGCCAACCTGTCATACAGCCAAAGGCAGGTGCAGTTAAGTCCGCGAGGGAGAGGATAATCAAACTTCTCGTTGATGTACGAGTTGACGCGACACATCAAAGCACTGCACTCGATATATTTCAATAATTTGCGTTTACCGATGCATTAATTACAACGCATGCATGCATGCATGCCGTGACTCTCCTTTTGATACTTGCATGTGTTGATTTAATGCACCTTGAAGTAGTATAAAATATGTGACGGTAAAGCTTTGTAATACCCCGGCCCAAGTCGAGAGATGGTTGTGCACGAGGAGGGCGAGATCATGCAGACCGAACAGGACCCGACGATGGAGCTCTCTAAGGTCTCGATGGACCTCACCGTGCTCCACTGCCCCTTGTGCCTCCGCCCCTTGACGCCTCCAGTGTATGAGGTTCGAATACACCTCGTCCGTTCGGCTGATTGAGCAAGGTGCAGGTTTCTTGATTGATGTGCTGTTCGATTGATTTCTGCAGTGCAAGGGAGGGCACCTGGCCTGCGCGGACTGCCGCGTCGAGCGCCCCGGGAACCAGCGGCAGTGCCAGAAGTGCGAGCGCGGCGGTGGCTTCAACGTGCGGAACACGGCGGTGGACTCCGTCCTTTCGTCGGTGAGGGTGGAGTGCCCGCACGAAGGCTGTGGGCTCTACGTCACTTACCACAAGCTCGCCGATCACCAGAGCGTGTGTCCGCTCGCGCCCTGCAAATGCCCCGTGCCCGTCTGCGGCTACGAAGGCCCGCCGCCGGCGCTCTACCACCACATCAGCACCGCGCATCCCATGCCCGTGCACAGGATCCAGTACGGCAAGGTGCTCCAGCTGCAAGTGCCACTGTCGGAGCCACGGCTCTTGCTGTTCGCGGAGGAGGACCGCCGCGCGTTTTTCTTGGTCGGCGGCGTGCTCGACATCGGCGCGCCTATCGCCGTGTCGGTCGTCTGCATCAGAGCGGGGGCGTCCCCACTGCCGCACTACGTGGCCAAGCTGTGGGCGAACGGCCCGCCGGGGGAGCCCAAAGGCACGACCGACGCCGTCAAGGTGGAAATGGAGGTGACAAGCAGCAAGGATCCCGGCGACGTCGACGTGCAGGAGCTGACCTTCTTGACAGTTCCGCCCAAGCTGCTGGCCGGGGCTAAGCTTGTGTCCCTCCACATTCAGATTGACAAGCTCACGTCCTAAATGTTTCTACAGTGCCTTCTGTTTATCTTAGTAATTAATGCTCTTGTTTTTCTCAAAAAATTATGTTTATCAATGCATTAATTGCAATGCATGCATGCATAAAGTACATGCATTGGTCAATTTTCTCTTAATACTTGCATGCAATGATTTAATGCACCTTGGAATCTGAACATGTGTTGGGGAACAACCAAATTGAGCCTTATAAAATGGAAAAACTAAAATTTTGAGATAAGCCCTATAAAACCGGAAAGGAGGGAGTAGAAAAAGAAGTACTCCATCCGGGAATAGTGCCGCACTTCGAAACTAGAACCGTCAATAAATTTTGAGCTTGCGTCTCGTCACATTCCAAATTACTCCACGCCATCATATTGAATTGCAAACCTGTTCACACTGATCACAACCTAAACGGCTTCCCACTTAGGAGCGTATTAGTACCACGCTATATTGAATTGCAAACCTGTTCACACCGATCACAACCTAAACGGTTTCCCACTTAGGAGCGTATTAGTACTCGGTTATAAATACTAGTATGCCAAGATGACTGCACATTCCTCCTCAACTCCTCATCCACAAAAACAAACAAGTCATTCAGCATCCTTCCCTTGCGTCTGCCATGGCCAGCGTGAGTTCTGGGTCGAGAGATTGCCACCAGGGAGAGGCGAGCATGGAAGCGAAAGCACGAGAGATGTCCCGCCTCGCTGTGAGAGCAGCCGACATGTCCCGCCGCGCGGAAGTAGCAGCACAGAGGTCCCGCCGCGCCGCTGAAGCAGCACGGAGGTCCCGCCGCGCCGTCGATGCAGCAGACTGGTCCGGCCGCGCCGCGGAAGCAGCAGAGATGTCCCGCCGCGCCACGAATGCAGCAGAGATGTCCTGCCGCGCCGCGGCGGCCTGGGAAAATTTCTCGCGGGCAGGCGACGACTGTTACAGGCGCATGCATGCGATCGTCCATAGCCAGATGGATCAGATCTCCGGCTGGGCGAGGTTGCAGGACGACATGAAAGCCTCGTTTGAACAGGCTACCGGCGTCATCCGGCAACTAAGGGAGGGCAATGAGAGGCTCCGGGCCGAGCGCGACCTGCTGAGGGAGAAGATCGTCCGAAGTGCAGACCAGCAGGAGGAGACCAGTGCCTTGTTGAAGAGGACCGGCGTCATCGTCAAGAAACTTATGGACGAGAATGACATGCTCCGCAACGAGCGCCAAAGGCTGGTGGAGGAATCCGTGGATGTTCTCAAGCAGCGTCTTGAGGACACGAAAGAGCTCATCGCCGCTCGCCGCGGAGACTAGTTCCCGCGGCCTGCAGCAACGCATCAAGAAAGTAGAGATCAGCGAGCCAGATCCTTGTCTTCCTTCTTCTTTTGCCCTTGTGTATTTCGGGCGTAGCCGCATGTGGCTTTTTTAATTATCTTTCTAATTATGTAAGACAATTAATCGTCCTTATCTTTCTGTGGAAGATCAATGTTGCGAGGCTGGAATGAAGAAAACTCTTGCTGTGGCGACCCTGGCGTTGCTGTTCTTCTAGTTGCTGCTGGGCTTCCTTCAGTTTCCTGGTTTCTTTTGATGTAATAATCGGTTTAGGATGTGGATTGTGTCGTCGGTTGTGAAATGTTGGGTTCTAGCGCGGATGTTTGGCCTTTGTTGGCCTCTTGGGATGTTGCGATTTCAATCTGGTAGCTTTTAGTCCTTCGTGTTAGGCTGGAGTTGTGCTGAACTTCTTGTGAATTGTGGTGGTTTTCAGTAATGAAAATCGGAAGGGGCAAGCCCTTCTTTGATCAAAAAAAATTAATCGTCCTTATATATTCATCAGTCTTGCTATAAGTCGCAGTAGATGCTATATAGGTCCGTCGGATCTTACATCAAGATCCGTGCTTTCAGATTTTCTTTTTTCTCTCTTAAATCTCAGTCGAGTGAGACATAGCCACGCCATTAAACAGAGGCTCGGGCGCCATTAATGGAGACCTTGGGAGAGAGGTGGACGGCAGATGGAGGTCAAAGGGCTCTCCTCCCGATAAGCACGCGCAGGGGTCTGATCGCACGCCTCTCGTACTCAAATAGCTACCCTGCACGGCGCCTCCTAGCTAATAAAAAATGGGGACGCGTGGCGGCACGTAAATGGTACTAGTAAGTAGAACGCCCACGGTTTCAATAATACTTGTGTTTCCGATTGTAACGTGACAGCACTTGTTCCAAAATGACTTTGTTGATTGTTAATGTGTGCGCCTTCGCAAATCGGACTGCAAATTTACCACAGCATGTTGGTGCCATGTCATGGCACCAAGCCAAGTTTCATTATTTTCATGCGTGTTTTGGATTTACAGGAATTAAAAAACTAAGTTTCTCAATGTTTCCAACCCAGCCACGACGCCCAGAATTTTGAATTTCATTCCCATTTCTTGCATGGAACCTAGAAATTTACCCGAGGACACACATGTGATTTTTCAACCAACTTTGGTGCACTGGAACATGTGCTTGTATTTCAAATTTGAATTATGCACACAAAGGTGACACGTTCCCTCCCAGAACCACGAGCCTTCTTGAGAGAAGCTCCGATTTGCAAGAAGCTTATACCAAAATTTGTTCCTATTCGGCCAATTTTTTTACCACGGCATGGTACTACCATGACATGACACCATGCCAAGTTTCATGATTTTAAAACCAAGTTTCTCAATGTTCTCGACCGAGCCACGATGCCCAGATGTTTGAATTTTATTCTCATTTTTTGCATGGGACCTACTCCCTCCTTCCATCTATATAGGGCCTAATGTGTTTTTCAAGACAGCCTTTGACTATTGACAAGATTAATAGCACATGAGATGTATACTATGAAAATTATATTATTGGAAGCTCCTTTGACATACAAATTTGAAGGTATGCTTTGTGTAAGTTGCATGTCATATATTATTGCTCTAACGTTTGGTCAAAGTTAGCCTCGAAAAACGCATTAGGACCTATATAGATGGAAGGAGGGAGTAGAAATTCACCCGAGGACACAAATGTGATTTTTCAACCAACTTTGGTGCACGGGAGCATGTGCTTGTAGTTCAAATTTGAATTATGCACATTAAATGACCAAAAACTCAATTAATGTGTAAATAAGGCCAAACGAAGCCGGAATAATTCCAAAATTTAACAGGGCACTCATGTAGTTCTATGTTGCCTTTGTAAATAAACTCAAGGGGGACAACGTATATCGTTTCGCACTCAAAGGTGGCACGTTCCCTCTCAGAACCACGAGCCTTCTTGAGAGAAGCTTCGGTTTGCAAGAAGCTTATACCAAAATCTGTTCCTATTCGGCCAATTTTTTTACCACAACATGGTAGTACCATGACATGACATCCATGCCAAGTTTCATGATTTTCAGACGTGTTTTGGATTTACAAGAATTTTAAAACCAAGTTTCTCAATGTTCTCGGCCGAGCCACGATGCCCAGATGTTTTAATTTTATTCTCATTTCTTGCATGGGACCTAGAAATTCACCCGAGGACACAAATGTGATTTTTCAACCAACTTTGGTGCACGAGAGCATGTGCTTGTAGTTCAAATTTGACTTATGCACATTAAATGACCAGAAACTCAATTAATGTATAAAAAACGACAAACGAACCCGGAATAATTCCAAAATTTAACAGGGCACTAATGTAGTTCTATGTTGCCTTTGTTAAGAAACTCAAGGGGGGGCAGCGTATATCGTTTCACACTCAAAGGTGGCACGTTCCCTCTTAGAACCACGAGCTTCCAAATCGGCCCAATTTTTTACCACAACATGTTAGTGCCATGACATGACACCATGCCAAGTTTCATGATTTCCAGGCGAGTTTTGGATTTACATGAATTTAAAATCAAAGTTTCTCGATGTTCTCGGCCGAGTCATGACGCCCAGATGTTTGAATTTCATTCTCATTTCTTCCATGGGACCTAGAAATTCAACCAAGGACACACATGTGATTTTTCAACCCACTTTGGTGCACCGGAGCATGTGCATGCAATTCATATTTAGATTATGCACATTAAAAGTCCAGAAACTCAATTAATGTATAAAAAGGCCAAATGAACCCGAAATAATTCCAAAATTTAACAGGGCACTCATATAGTTCTATGTTGCCTCTGTAAATAAAATCAGGGGGGAGGCAGCGTATATCGTTTCGCACACAAAGGTGACACGTTCCCTCTCGGAACCACGAGGCTTGTTGAGAGAATCTCCGGTTTTGCAAGAGGCTTATACCAAAACTTGTCCCAATTCAGCCAAAAATTATACGTATGAAAACAGGGTTTAGATTATCCCAAACATCTCGCTACCTAGACCAATAATGTACTATGATTTGAATTCAACATAAAATGGATACAAATATTTGAATTGGAGAGCGTATGGTACATGTAGTTCATAGTGAAATATGATTACTGCTATATGTATGTTTTTTGTTATCAAGATAATATTTAAATTATTGTATAACTTGACAACAATCGTATTCAAATAAGGAAAATTGATTCAAATTTAGTCCATATGGTAGACGACAATATATATGTTCACATGGTGGAGTAAAATGTTCATATATGATGGAAGATCAAAATGTACGACTACATCAATTATAAACCGCAAGGTCACCTAACGATATATTCGAATTCAACATAACGTGGATTCAAAAATTGAAATTCGAGATCATGGCATCTGTAATCATATAAAAAGGGACATTACTCTTTCTTTGGTGGGAATTGATTTGTTTTTTGTTGTTGTTGAGGGAAGTGCGAATCGATTTGGTACTGTGCAGGGTAATCTTGTTCTCCCGATTTTTTTTACATTTTTCTTGTAGTTTTTTCAATGGCATCTATAGCAATATAGTAAAAGGGGACATGACTCTCTTGTGTCTTGTATGAATTGTTTTTTTACACGTTAAGTTTGTTCTGCCGAACAAGGAATCCGCACCTTGTTATCCCGAAATTTTCAAGCTCGAGTATCTTTTGTCTCACCTGCTTTGAAACTCCCGCTTCTTCAACCCGCGCCGCGCCTTGTTATCCCGAAATTTGGACGCGCGCGAGAACTCCCTCCTCATCCGAAATCGCTCCCGCAGCCCAGACACGCGAAATCCCCCTTCTACCCCTCAGCCGGAAATGAAGCTCCACGTCGCGGTGTCAAAACCGGTGGGGGTACGCTGGTAACTTACCCTACATTTCGGACAAGCGCGTCCCTAAGCTTGGCTCCCCCCTCCCCCTTCGCCCCCCATTCGTACACCGAGGCCGCCAAAACCCGCGAAACCCCACGCTCCTCCGTCGGCCTCCCGACCGCCGCCCAGCCGGAGACTCTTCCCCGACTACGTCGTCCACCGCAACAGCTCGCCGTCCCTCATCCACCGCACCGGATGAGGATCCGTTGTCGATCTCGTCGTCCCGCCGGATCAGCCGCCCCGTCCTCCACCTCCAAGGAGCTGCCCCGACGTTCGCCTCGTCTATCGCGCCACCTCAATCCCCACAGCGCCGTCTTGACCTGCCCCACCGGAACCGCAGCACCCTCACCAATTCCTCCGATGAAGCCGAGGCCAACTCGGCGCCACCAAGGAGGTTCTGCACTCACCGCTGCATTTTATCTTTTATTCGATCTCACGGGGCTGCCGGTGCTCGATACCGAGCAGACATGGCGTGTCTCCATCGACGGCGCCGTCGCCGGCCACATCATCCACGGCGTCTCTCCCCCATGTCGTTGCTTCCTCGGCGGCGACTTCCACAACGGCACTAGCTGCAGCTGCTCCGGCTCTCGCTCGCGCTGCGGCTCTGTTCTTGCTGTCGGTCGCGCTGCTGCACTGCTCCTGCTTTCGTTCGTGCTGCTGCTCTGCTCTTGCTCTCGCTTGCGCTGCTGCTGCTGCTGCACGACCTCCGGCAGCTACAGGAGTTGCTGCTTTAGCACTCGCTCGCGGTGCTACTGCACGACTTGCTCTCTGCTAGTGCGTTCCCTGCTCGAGCGTCTGCTGATTTAGATCACTGCTTCTCTGCTACTAGTGCTCGAACGCCCTAAACATCTATTGCAATGCTCTGTTACTAGTTCAATCAGTTTCGACAGTAAAATTCAGTTTCGACTGTGAAGTTCATTTTCTTCAGTTAAGTTCAGAGTGAACAGTACTTACAGCATCTGTCGGAGCGGCCGTGGCGCGGCTGATGCGTTTTACATCTAGCACTTTTTGGTGATGTATTTTACATCATCTATTGCAGATGATATTAGGGTCCCACTTCAGATTAACGTTGTCTGTCTTGTCATGCTTCAGCCTCGTCGCCGTACACCTTAGCGGAGCTGCTCCAACGACGGAACCGTCCATCACAGCGGAGCAGTACCCTCGGCGCCGTTTCCAGAGGCCTCGGATCTTCTTCCCCGCCTCCGACAGTCACACCAGCATCATCACCATCCTCCACGTCCAACCCAATGATGCTGAGGTCCACAAGGCTATGCCAAAGAGGTTGTACACTCGTCGCATCACTTTGTTTCTCCATTCCTCTGTTCTTCCAATTCATGTGAGCCAAACACCCAGGTTGACTGAAATCCTATGTTTCCAAATGCTCTGTTTTGCACGTGCATTCCTATCCTATTCCTGTGTTTTTCCTGTCCCTGCGTTTATAGAATCCTCCAATTCTAAGGAGCCCTTACAGATTTACTTCATTTTCAGATAGGCGTCAAAGAAAACTCTGTGTGTTATGTCCTGCTCCTGCCGTGCCGTCATCCACCCCACCTGAGGTGCACCATCGACAGAAGCGTTCACTGCAGCAGAGATCCCCCTGCAGACTTCCTTTCGCCGCCTCAGATCATCTTCCCCGTTGCCGGCAGCCACGCCAACTGCATTACCATCATCGACTGAGCAGATGAACCTGAGGACTACACAGTTCCGGAAGAGAGGTCGCAGTCTTTCGTGTTTGCTTACGTTATACATCGGTTATTATTACCTGCTACTTTATCGTTCAATCTTGAGTTTTGAATTGCCCATGGGTCTCATATCGAGCCAGCAACGAATAGTATCTGTCTACTATCTGGTTCATCTGGGGTCTTCTATGTGGTTCATGTTGGGTGGGCAACAAACAATAGATGATCCATTGTCTATCTTTTTAAACTGAAGCTATAATCTACCTGCTATCATTAGTTTTGGATCCATCCACTCGTTTGCTACCATCAGTCTTGATTTTTGCATGCACCCCTTAGGCCTTACAAAATCTAACTATTTTTTTATTATGCATGTCAGATATTGTACACAATCGTACTGAACATGTAGAGAAAAAGAGAAGACCGTTGCGTGCGAATATAATGTCATGCAGACGCCGCTCCATGGTGGGCGAAGTGCCCCCCCTCCTGCATTTCCAGATTGTATTCCAGAGGAAGATAACTGTTCAGATGGAGATTCAGAAGGAGCCGACCACGCCTGTTTACCACCTGAGGTGTTTGCTCTAACCTGGCATGCTGATGTTGGTCATATCATGCATATGGCGCCTTGCATTGCTTACATTATACATCTTATATGTCATCAGCTTAGTTTAGATTTGCTTTGTGTGAATGCCACCTGTTTGGTTTCTATATCATACTCCCACCATTCCTAAATATTTGTCTTTTTAGAGATTTCAACAAGTGACTACATACGGAACAAAATGAGTGAATCTACACTCTAAAATATGTCTATATACATCCGTATGTGGTAGTCCATTTGAAATCTCTAAAAAGACAAATATTTAGGAACGGAGGGAGTATATGGGAATTATGCAATGCCATCTTCTTTAGCCAGGCATCATATACGTGAATCATGCAATGCCATCCTGTTTAGCCAGTCATCGTATATGTGAATTGTATTGTGCCATATTTTTTCCATAATGTATTCCATTTGTCAACAATGTTTATACATTCATCTACTCTTCCTGTGCATCAGCCATTTGAGTCGGTCATGGGAAAATCTGGAGTGAAAACAAGGTCTTCTGAGCAGTCAGTGCTACCTGTCGATGCAGATTTCTTGCTGGTTACAGATAGCTCCTCAGAGGAGGATTCAGAGAGAGATGACCAGTCGTATCCCCCCCCCGAGGTGCATGCTCTAACTTGGCTGGGTTATATTGCTCATATCATGCATATGGTGTCTTGCATTGCCATGCCATCTGCTTAGATTAGACATGCTTTGTGTGAATGCCTCCTGTTTGCTTTCTATATCAGATATGTGAATTATGCAATGCCATGTTTTTCAGCCAGTTATCATATATGTGAATTATGCACCGCCATGGAGCCAGGCATCATATATGTGAATTATCTCATGCCATCTTTTTTTTCATTACGTATTCCATTTGTCGACAATCTGTGTATATTGAACTACTCTTCATGTGTATCAGCCATTTGAGCCGGTTATGGAAAAATCTGGAGTGAAAACAAGGTCTTCAGAGCAGGCAATGGTACCTGTTGAAGCATATATCTCGATGGTTACAGGGAGCTCCTCAGAGGAGGATTCAGAGACAGATGACCAGTCCTATATCCCACCTGAGGTGTATGCTCTAAGTTGCAATGTTTATATTTCTCATATGATGCATATGGTGTCTTGCATTGCTTAGTTTAGACATCATATGCACAATATTGAATTCTATCTGCTTAGTTTAGAGATCATACATGCGAGTGCCAGCTGCTTAGTATATGAATCAATTATGTCAATTATATCATGCCATCCTGTATACTTAGACAACATGTATGTGAATTATTTCATCCCAACCTATTTTAGAAAGACATCATATAGTTTTGTCATGTCATCCTGTTTAGGTACTCATCATATGTTGAATTATGCCATTATATCCTGTTAAGTTATCCATCATATATCTGAAACTGTGTCATGCTATCCTGTTTAGTTAGGCATCATATATGTGAAATTGTGTCATGCTGTCCTGTTTGGTTAGACAACATATATGTGAATTACCACATCTGTCTATCATACAATGTCTGTACGTTCAATTTCTTTTCTTGTTTATCAGCCATTTGAATTGGAGGGGGTGATGGCAGTATCTAAGGGAGCAAAAACCCGTTCTTCACAAAAGACAGTGCTACCCGTCGATGCAGATAGAACCATGGTTGTACTGGCCCACAAACTAGCCCCACCACACATAATCGAGACTCTTCCAGATTGCACACTTACACCGTTGGGCAGAGAACCAGCTACAACCCATCTAACCGCAACCCCAGCGGATAGTAACCCACTTATAGTTGACAAAGCACCATGTCCACCACAGAGTACCCCCACACGAGCAGTTTGTAAAGCTACTGCAGTGCCCAAAGCACGAAGACCACCACAGCTAACCCAAACTCCACGTTTAAAGCAGAAGAGCAACTGTTCTCAGGTCAGATTCCGTAGCTATGGTCCATACTCCTTTGCTGTTGCATCACTGTATTTACTCATACCAACTACTTTCGAATTTGAAGGATCCAATTGAAACTCCAATGGCGCAACAGGTATGTTTTAAACCTATTTCTTTAACTGGATTGCTGTTCTAACTTCTTGCTCTATGTTGATTTCAGTTTAAGTTGTATAAACAGTTATGTTCTCATGTGATGCACATTACAAGTGCTGCCAATGCTGTGTAGTTTCTCACACTTATATTCTGTCTATGCTGCTGTGTCTTAAAAATATATGAGTTGAACTGTGTCTCTATCTTGATTAGGGAACATAAACTAGAATGATATGGACAATACAGTGACCATAGTACATAGATATATGTTTGTTTCATGCTGTTATCCTGTCCACCTTACTACTGAACCGGTTTACCAAAATGAGTTTCGTATACTACAAGCTAAACCTGTGATGTGTCTGCTTGTTTCTCTTGTAGTATGCAAACAGAATATTGGAGAAGAGCACCCCACTATGCAATGGTAGAGAAAGTAATGCAGATAAGGTTCAAGATAGTGAGACAACCCTGTTGGTCTCCAAGAAAGGTGATAAAAACGATCTTGTAGACAGTGAGAAAACCCCACAGTCCTGCGTTGATGTAGTGTTCGAGTTACTGGCCAGTACCGCTGGCACAAGCTCTTCGAACTCGCTGCCTGAATCACTTCGGCTTCTTCAGTCTCAGCTACAAGCTGAAAGGCATCAGTCAGCTGTGCTGCGGCAAGAAGCCGAAGGACTGAGGAAGTCCCTGCAGAATTCAGATGCGTACTTTCTTGTGCAACAGCAAGCGCTGGAGGATTTAAGCGCCAAACAAGAGAAAGTTAATAAGCTTGCTAAGCATCTTGCCAGCATTATGGGTACCCAGGATATTGTTTCTTGAACTCTTCTGAAGTGGTTTCAGTTCTGGACTTGTTTTGCTGCGGCGTTTATATGCTGCTTTGTTCCCTATATTTGCACTGGTGGCGAACTTTGATGCCCAGTGGATGTAATATGTGTAATAGCCGTGATAGCCTAGCATAAGTTGCTTGCTTATTTATTTCCTTGTTGTCTTGTTTATTTGTTTGCTTGTAGTCAGTGCAGTTCTTTTTCCGCGGTTTGCTAGTGGCTGCAATAACCTATTTTTTAAAACTAGGCCACAATAACCATGGGCTAATATTTACTGTAGTGACACTGGGCCTCCTACGGGCCGTAGAAACAGTGGGCCTTCTACGGGCCGTAGAAACAGTAGGCCTTCTACGGGCCGTAGAAACAATGGGCCTTCTACGGGCCGTAGAAACAATGGGCCTTCTACGGGTCGTATCATCAATGGGCCTTATACGGGCCGTATGATCGATTGGCCAAACATGGGCCAATAACAGGCCGCATTATGGCCGTAAACGGGCTAGAGTTGGAATCGTCCGTTCATGGGCCGACCATAACGGGCCATCGTTAATAGGCCGTATTTGATGACGCTATGAAAACGGCCCAACGTATTAACGGACCACAAACGGGCCGACTGTAACCACGGGCTGAATTTGGCCCACAAGCAGAAAATGACAGTAACGGGCCGTAAGTAAACGAATGCTGGAAATGAGCCCAAGAATAAATGGGCTCTGAGAAGGCCGAAAGATAACATGGGCTGGAAACGGCCCAACGGAATAACGGGCCGTTAATGGGTATAAAGTGATACACTGTTCATTACGGGCCAGTTTCACCACGGGCCGTTAATGGGTGTAAAGTGATACACTGTTCATTACGGGCCAGTTTCACCACGGGCCGTTAATAGGCCAAGAGTTACATAGGGCCTCATATGGGCCGAAAGACGTCATGGGCCATACATGGGCCAGAAGTGAAAACGGGCTGGAATCATATTGGATGGCCCAGATGACGCTACTGGGCCTAATTCGGATAGGGCGTAACGGGCCTTGGGTTAGCGGGCTGTAAATGGGCTATATGCGAACAGGCCGTTAACAGGCTTTCCATGGGCCGGCCCGCCACCTTTTGACCAAGTCAAACGGGCCGGCCTTTTCACAGGAATGGGCCTCTGTTGGGCCGTGCCACGTGTCGACGTATCATAGGCGCCTTCCGTCCAATGAGTGGATGACATCTGTCCCAACGATGAGCCGACACGTGTTTCCTCCAGCCAATGATGATTTTACACGTGGAAAATCCCCATTGGTCGGGGCTGTTAACGGGTTATCGGATCCAAAACCCGACCCGATAGCTTAACGGCGTTCCGTTACGGTGGATGCCACGTGTCGGTCACCCTTGACGAAAGCACTTCTGTGACGCGTGATTTATCGTCATGGAAGTGGACACTTCCGTGATGATAATTTTGGCAATGTCATGGAACACTTCTACGACAGCACAGGTATGACTATCTTGATTCTGTCATAAATTTGTCATGGATGTACATGCATGACAGAAAATGCGACCTACTGTGACAAACACGTATCATCACGGAAGTGTATTTTTTTTGTAGTGTTTGTTTAAAATTGAGAACTTCATTCTCGGGAGACAAAGGAGAAGATAAAGGACTAGCCATGACGACAAGGCAAGCAAAAGAGGCGAACGAAAAAGAGAGGGAGAATAAAACGGCAAGGGTGAAGTGGGGGAGAGGAAAACAAGAGGCAAATGGCAAATAATGTAATGCGGGAGATAAGGGTTTGTGATGGGTACTTGGTATGTTGACTTTTGCGTAGACCTCCCCGGCAACGGCGCCAGAAATCCTTCTTGCTACCTCTTGAGCACTGCGTTGGTTTTCCCTTGAAGAGGAAAGGGTGATGCAGCAAAGTAGCGTAAGTATTTCCCTCAGTTTTTGAGAACCAAGGTATCAATCCAGTAGGAGGCTACGCGCGAGTCCCTCGCACCTACACAAAACAAATAAATCCTCTCAACCAACGCGATAAGGGGTTGTCAATCCCTACACGGTCACTTACGAGAGTGAGATCTGATAGATATGATAGGATAATATTTTTGGTATTTTTGTTATAAAGATGCAAAGTGAAGTAAACAAAATAAAAACGGCAAAAGAAATAGCTTAGTGTTGGAAGATTAATATGATGAAGATAGACCCCGGGGCCATAGGTTTCACTAGTGGCTTCTCTCAAGAGCATAAGTATTTTACGGTGGGTGAACAAATTACTGCTGAGCAATTGACATAATTGAGCATAGTTATGAGAATATCTAGGTATGATCATGTATATAGGCATCACGTCTGAGACAAGTAGACCGACTCCTGCCTGCATCTACTACTATTACTCCACACATCGACCGCTATCCAGCATGCATCTAGAGTATTAAGTTCATAAGAACAGAGTAACGCCTTAAGCAAGATGACATGATGTAGAGGGATAAATTCATGCAATATGATAAAAACCCCATCTTGTTATCCTCGGTGGCAACAATACTATACGTGCCTTGCTGCCCCTACTGTCACTGGGAAAGGACACCGCAAGTTTGAACCCAAAGCTAAGCACTTCTCCCATTGCAAGAAAGATCAATCTAGTAGGCCAAACCAAACTGATAATTCGAAGAGACTTGCAAAGATAACCAATCATACATAAAAGAATTCAGAGAAGATTCAAATATTGTTCATAGATAAACTTGATCATAAACCCACAATTCATCAGTCTCAACAAACACACCGCAAAAGAAGATTACATCGAATAGATCTCCACGAGAGAGGGGGAGAACATTGTATTGAGATCCAAAAAGAGAGAAGAAGCCATCTAGATAATAACTATGGACCCGAAGGTCTGAGGTAAATTACTCACACTTCATCGGAGAGGCTATGGTGTTGATGTAGAAGCCCTCCGTGATCGATGCCCCCTCCGGCGGAGCTCCGGAACAGGCCCCAAGATGGGATCTCGTGGGTACAAAAGGTTGTGGCGGTGGAATTAGGTTTTTGGCTCCGTATCTGATCGTTTGGGGGTACGTAGGTATACATAGGAGGAAGGAGTACGTCGGTGGAGCAACATGGGGCCCACGAGGGTGGAGGGCGCGCCTGGGGGGTGGGGGGGGGGGGTAGGCGCGCCCCCCTACCTCGTGGCTTCTTGCTTGATCTCTTGACGTAGCGTCCAAGTCTCCTGGATCATGTTCGTTCCAAAAATCACGTTCCCGAAGGTTTCATTCCGTTTGGACTCCGTTTGATATTCTTTTTCTGCGAAACTCTGAAATAGGCAAAAAACAGCAATTCTGGGCTGGGCCTCCGGTTAATAGGTTAGTCCCAAAAATAATATAAAAGTGAATAATAAAGCCCAATAATGTCCAAAACAAAAGATAATATAGCATGGAGCAATCAAAAATTATAGATACATTGGAGACGTATCAGTAAGCACAGGAGCCGGGCAACCCAACTATTGACCAAAGACATGATTCGGAGCCGATGCATATAATGCTAAAGATCGGGGTGCCGAACTATACTGTAAAAGTGTTCGGACTTTGTTGCCGTATTATGGGGCATAATGAATCCCCTGGCGAATGAAAGCGTACCAGAGTGTACGGATGCAATCGATAAAAATATCAGGAAAAAGAAAAAGGAAAGGGACAGTAAGCCAGTGCCACAAATATTGGGACTGCGAACTAGTTTCCATAATAGCATAATTAATACGTCAAAGCGTATTTGTACAAGTAGTGCAATAAGCAATAGGGCTATTTAACATGCCACAACCAAGGCAAAGCTGCGTGCGGGTACCGAAAATAGGTAGAGTGATCGTTGAAGGGGCCGCCTAGAGCTTCCCTTATGTGTCCGAGCTGCTTGCCGCCTTGGTGTATTTTATCCTTCGAAAGGGGAGGTGATCCGGCCTTCAGGGAGGGCCTGTGGAAAAGAAACCTGAAAAGGAGAAAAAAGGGTAAAAGTGAACGCATGTGTGTATCCGGGGTCGGTCGAGCCGTACTGTGGATCACGAGCTAGCTATGCCTCCGTCGATGCCCATGGAATTTTGAGTGCGTAGTTATGCACACGCGGTACTAATGCCGCCACCTGATGAGGACCGAGACGGAGGCCGAATTGCTAATCGAGCTCTTGACGAGCCGAGCTGTCATGCTGCAGAATAGTCCGGACCCTTTTGACATTGTCCGGGAGCTTGGCCGCCGAATTGAGGTTCTAATTGAAAATGCCGCTCTGTACCTCTGCTGCTAAGGCAGCGGTATGCTCTTCGGTACGAAGGGAGCATTCTGTATTTCCATTGACTGTTATGACGCTGCGTGGTCCGGGCATCTTGAGCTTGAGATAAGCGTAGTGAGGTACCACGTTGAATCGAGCAAATGCGGTTCGTCCAAGCAGTGCGTGATAGCCACTGCGAAAGGGGACGATATCGAAGATTAACTCCTCGCTTCGGAAGTTGTTCGGAGATCCGAAGACAACCTCCAGTGTGATTGAGCCCGTACAACTGGCCTCTACACCTGGTATGACCCCTTTGAAGGTAGTCTTTGTGGGTTTGATCCGGGATGGGTTTATGCCCATCTTGCGCACTGTATCCTGATAGAGCAAATTAAGGCTGCTACCACCGTCCATGAGGACTCGCATCAGGTGGAATCCATCAATGATTGGGTCGAGGACTAGTGCGGCTGATCCTCCATGCCGGATACTGGTCGGATGATCCCGACGATCACAAGTGATCGGGCACGACGACCATGGATTGAATTTTGGGGCGACTGGCTCTATCGCATAGACATCTCGGAGTGCGCGCTTGCGCTCCCTCTTGGGGATGTGTGTGGCATATATCATGTTCACCATTTTGACCTGAGGGGGAAACTTCTTCTGTCCCCCTGTGTTCGGTGGCCGGGTATCCTCGTCATCGTCCTCGCTTTGCGACCCTTCTCCTTGTTCTCGGGGTTTAACTTGCCAGCCTGTTTGAAGACCCAACAATCTCTGTTGGTGTGGTTGGCTGGTTTTTCAGGGGTGCCATGTATCTGGCACGCACAATCGAGTATGCGGTCCAGACTGGATGAGCCCGAATTGTTCTTATTGTACGGCTTCTTCAGCTGACCGGACTTGGAGCCACTGAATCCGGCGTTGACCGCCGTGTCATCGGTATGGTTGCCATTGATTCAACGCTTGTGTCTGTTGCGTCGGCGCTTGCCGTTGTTATCCTTGGCTTCAGAGGCGCCGGGTTCGCTTGCATTATTATTGCAATGGGCTAGCCAACTATCTTCGCCTGCGCAAAAGCGGGTCATAAGTGCCGTAAGGGCCGCCATGGACTTCGGCTTTTCCTGCCCGAGATGTCGGGCGAGCCATTCGTCGCGGATGCTATGCTTAAAGGCCGCTAGGGCTTCGGCATCTGGACAGTCGACTATCTAGCTCTTTTTAGTTAAGAACCTAGTCCAGAATTTCCTGGCTGATTCCCCAGGATGTTGGACTATATGACTTAAATCATCTGCATCTGGAGGCCGGACGTATGTTCCTTGGAAGTTGTCCAACAAGGCTTCTTCCAAATCTTCCCAGCTGCCGATAGAGTTTTCTGGCAGGCTATTCAACCAGTACCGGGATGGTACTTTGAGTTTTAATGGGAGATATTTGATGGCGTGGAGATCATCACCACGAGCCATATGAATATGGAGGAGAAAATCCTCGACCCAGACCGCGGGGTTTGTTGTCCCATCATATGATTCGATGTTTACGGGTTTAAACCCTTCTGGGAATTCATGATCCATTACTTCATCAGTGAAGCAAAGAGGGTGTGCGGCGCCTCTATATCGGGCCACATCGCGACGTAGCTCCGATGGAGTCCGTCTGCGGAGTTTGGCCCGAGAGTGACTAGGCTTTTTGCATCCGAATAAGTGGCCGTCGTCACGTGTCGGGGCACGCCCTCGCGATCCATAGATCGATCTAGTATGTCCTGCATTATTATCCAATTTTTGTCGCAGGTCGTAGGTATGTCCCCGAGCTGTTTTATCTCTACCCTTACGGTGAGGTGGAGCAGGCTGGTGTTCAACTTGAGTTGCCGCTTTGTCCCGACCCCGTGGTGGTCGGTCAGCCGCATTGCGCGATGATGGTATGGGCTCCAACACCTCATCATCAAACTGAGGTAGCAATTTATGCTGCGGGTAAATTTTGGCTGGGCGCTTAAGGCCATATTCTTCGGCTGCCAGGACATCAGTCCATTTATCGTTGAGCAGATCTTGATCAGCTTGAAGCTGCTGCTTCTTTTTCAGGCTCCTTGCAGTGGCTATTAGCTGACGCTTAAAGCGCTCCTGCTCGAGGGGTTCCTCAGGCACGATAAAGTCATCGTTGCCAAGGCTTACCTCCTCCTCGGAGAGCGGATGATGGCTACCGTCCTCCGAGTCTTCATTTATGGCCTATTCATCAGGGCTGACTTGCCCATCTTCCTGATTGTCCTGTTCGGCGGTTTGTTCGTCGAGGTCTTCTACGTCTTCGACACCGTCCGGGGTGTTGTCTTCTCCTGTGCCGGTGTTGCTGTCCTTGCTGCGGCGTGGTTTAGAGCGGGGCCGCTGACGCCGGCACTTTTGTTGTGTCTTAGAGGGGTCATCCTCCACTGGGTTTTCCTTGTCATCGCCGCTATTATCTTTTGTCATATCCACCATGTATACGACGTATGAGGAAGTGGTCGTCTATCGTCCGGTGAACGGAGTGGCTTGGGCCTCCTCTTCTCCGGCATCGTCGTCCATACCGTCGATGTCCTCGGAGTCATAATCGAGTGTGTCGGTTAAGTCATCGACAGTGGCTATGAGGTGGGTGGCGGGTGGGAAGCAAAATTCTCCATCATCAGCCTCCCGTTTGAACCGGACATAATTCGGCTATGAGTCTCCCGCCAAGGACAGATTCTTTAACGAGTTTAGCACATGGCCGAAAGGTGAGTGTTGGAAGATGTCTGCGGCGCCGAATTCGAAGATCGATAACCGATCAAGCTCGGCGTCCGCGAACGCACATGGTTTGGAACTTATAGCCGAAAACGAGTCCGGAGTTCCGGTGACAGAGATATCACGTGAGGCTAAGTCTGTGTGCGGCTCCAACACCGCGGAATCTGTGGCCTCCGTGGCGGGGTTGAGCTTCCCGTCCTCGGATGGTGTGATACGCTCCGAATCTAACGCCAGAGTAGTTACAGGAGCTATCTCCTGGATGTGGTCCGATGACAGATTTAGGTCATGTTCCTCGAGGTGACAGGGAGCGGCAGCCGCGGTCTCGAATCCGTCGAAGATCAAGTCTCCGCGGATGTCCGTGACGTAATTCAAGCTCCCGAATCTGACCTGATGGCTAGTGGCATAGCTTTCGATCTGCTCCAGATGGCCAAGCGAGTTGGCCCGCAGTGCGAAGCCGTCGAATACGAAGATCTGTCCGGGGAGGAAGACTTCCATTTGGACAGCATCGTTGTAGATGATCGAAGGGGCCATCAAACCTCTTAACGATGGAACAGTGGAACTCTCAATGAAAGCACCAATGTCGGTGTCAAAACCGGCGGATCTCGGGTAGGGGGTCCCGAACTGTGCGTCTAGGATCGATGGTAACAAGAGACGGGGGACACAATGTTTACCCAGGTTCGGGCCCTCTCTATGGAGGTAATACCCTACTTCCTGCTTGATTGATCTTGATGAATATGAGTATTACAAGAGTTGATCTACCACGAGATCGTAATGGCTAAACCCTAGAAGTCTAGCCTATATGACTATGGTAATGAGTCTTCCCCGATCCGGACTAAGCCCTCCGGTTTATATAGACACCGGAGGGATCTAGGGTTACATAAGGTTGGTTACAGAGAACGGAAATCTTCATATTTGATCGCCAAGCTTGTCTTCCATGCCAAGGAGAGTCCCATCCAGACACGGGTGGAGTCTTCGGTCTTCGTATCTTCACAGCCCATCAGTCCGGCCCCTGGCTAACAGGCCGGACGCCCGAGGACCCCTTAGTCCAGGACTCCCTCACCCCCTCAACCCCACTTGTTCCTCAGCCCCTATAAGAGACCACCTACACTGAACAGTTGCATGGAGAAGAACAGGCCGATCGCTATCCACCTCGAACGCATGGCTGCCCTCTCCTTTGAGAGATCAAGGGCCACCACGTTCGATGCTTGTTCCCTCATGTCTACTGGAAGCATTGGGGTTACCACCATTGCAGCATTGCCATACCTTGTGAACTGGGGATCCTGCCCGCCATTGGTTCCCGGAGTGCGGTACAGGTCGCCCCCGCCATGGGACGGGCCACCGTGCTCCATTGGCCATGTTCCTAGGCTAGCCTTGCCGTTCGAGGCTACCTCCTCGCCCTGGTCCATCGGCTGCTTGCTCTTCAGGGGGTTGTTCTCGGTCATGGCTTGGGCCTTTCCTGAGGATGATTTGGGTTGAAATTTGTGAGGGGGAGTGCCCTCCCTCCTCTGCCTTTATATCAAACATCTCTAGAATTATCGTAGCTACCGAATCCTTTGCAATTGGAAAGGTTTGCTCGCCCTGCCCAGGATTTCGCAGCCAATCACTTGATACCAAATCCATTCCCCCTCCCTCGTCTGGTGGATTGGCCAATTTTTCCATTCCCCCTTGATCCAGTTTCCTTAGTTTCAGATCGAGAATCTCCCTCAGTTTCTGCATTTTTTATTTGACCTCCTTCAAGTACATATCCCTGTGATTCTTCCTCAAGATAGCTAGGGTTTCTTTCCTTTATCTCTTCTGTAAGACATACCTTTGCCCGGTGTCCTCTGATCCAATCCGCATGGTTCGCGATCCTGGCAGATCTCCTTCCTGGGAGAGCACTCCTTCGATTCATCTTGCTGTCTTTCCTCCTTCGACTCGGATCTACTCAGCGGAGATACAAACAGGGCGGACGCGCCCTGCAATCGCCTCCCAATCGCCTCGACAGGTCCTCCGTAAACTACGCTCATCTTGTCCTCCGTAATCGAGACCAACACCTTTGATCGCGATTATAGATTGCCTCCTAATGTTCGCTTTTCTACTGAGCAAGTAATCGAGACCAAC
Organism: Triticum aestivum; assembly: GCF_018294505.1. Lineage (NCBI taxonomy): Eukaryota > Viridiplantae > Streptophyta > Magnoliopsida > Poales > Poaceae > Triticum > Triticum aestivum. The sequence goes on along the minus strand of NC_057796.1, from coordinate 78,214,595 downwards.
ACCTTAACTCCTTTATCTAAGGTAAACGTTTGCTGCCGGATTGCCGGCCGAACGATTGTGCCGGTCTCACGCCAACCATTTGATCGCGATTATAGATCTCACGCCTGCACACGCATTTTTTCTGGCCCACCCACTGATACGTACATTTTGCATCATGCTTTTATATCGACATTTATTGCATTATGGGATGTTATTATACGTTATGTCACAATACTGATGCCTATTCTCTCTTATTTTACAAGGTTTACATGAAGAGGGAGAATGCCGGCAGCTGGAATTCTGGGCTGGAAAAGGAGCAAATATTAGAGACCTATTCTGCACAGCTCCAAAAGTCCTAAAACTTCATGGAGGCAGTTAAGAATTAACCAGAGGGGGGCCACCAACCATCCACGAGGGTGGGGGGCGCGCCCTACCCCCTGGGCGCGCCCCTGCCTCGTGGGCCCCCTGGCAGGCCTCCGGTGCCCATCTTCTGCTATATGAAGTCTCTTACCCTGGAAAAAATCACGAGGAATCTTTCAGGACGAAACACCGCCGCCACAAGGCGGAACCAATCTAGGGCTCCGGCGGAGCTGTTCTGCCGGGGAAACATCCCTCCGGGAGGGGGAAATCATCGCCATCGCCATCACCATCGATCCTCTCACAATCTCCATAACCATCTTCACCAGCACCATCTCCTCTAAAACGCTAGTTCATCTCTTGTACCGAATCTTCGTCTCAAAACCTCAGATTGGTACCTGTGGGTTGCTAGTAGTGTTGATTACTCCTTGTAGTTGATGCTAGTTGGTTTATTTGGTGGAAGATCCCTCTGATTATGAACATGAATATGATTTGTGAGTAGTTACGTTTGTTCCTGAGGCCATGGGAGAAGTCTTGCTATAAGTAGTCATATGAATTTGGTATTCGTTCGATATTTTGATGAGATATATGTTGTCTTTCTTCTAGTGGTGTTATGTGAACGTCGACTACATGACACTTCACCATTGTTTGTGCCTAGAGGAAGGCATTGGGAAGTAATAAGTAGATGATGGGTTGCGAGAGTGACAGAAGCTTAAACCCTAGTTTATGAGTTGCTTCGTAAGGGGCTGATTTGGATCCATATGTTTCTTGCTATGGTTAGGTTTACCTTAATACTTCTTTTGTAGTTGCGGATGCTTGCAATAGGGGTTAATCATAAGTGGGATGCTTTTCCAAGAAAGGGCAGTACCCAAGCACCGGTCCACCCACATATCAAATTGTCAAAGTAACGAACGTGAATCATATGAGCATGATTAAAACTAGCTTGACGCTAATTCACATGTGTCCTCGGGAGCGTTTACCTTCGTATAAGAGTTTGTCCAGGCTTATCCTTTGCTACAAAAAGGATTGGGCCATCTTTCTGCACCTTATTTACTATCATTACTTGTTACTCGTTACAAATTACCTTATCACAAAACTATCTGTTACCGATAATTTCAGTGCTTGCAGAGAATATCTTACCGAAAACCGCTTGTCATTTCCTTTTGCTCCTCGTTGAGTTCGACACTCTTACTTATCGAAAGGACTACGATAAATACCCTACACTTGTGGGTCATCAAGACTCTTTTCTGGCGCCGTTGCCGGGGAGTGAAGCGCCTTTGGTAGGTGGAATTTGGTAAGGAAAAATTTATATAGTGTGCTGAAATTTACTGTCACTTGTTACTATGGAACATAATCCTTTGAGGGGCTTGTTCAGGGTATCTTCACCCCGACCAGTAGAGCAAAGAGTTGCTCCTCAACCTACTGAACCTACTGAAAATGTTTACTTTGAAATTCCTTTGGGTATGATAGAGAAACTGCTAGCTAATCCTTTTACAGGAGAGGGAACATTACATCCCGATTTGCACCTAATCTATGTGGATGAAGTTTGTGTATTATTTAAGCTTGCAGGTATGCCCGAGGATGTTATAAACAAGAAGGTCTTCCCTTTATATTTGAAGGGAAAGGCATTGACATGGTTTAGGCTATGTGATGATATGGGAACATGGAACTACAACCGATTGAAATTGGAATTTCATCAGAAGTTTTATCCTATGCATCTTGTTCATCGTGATTGCAATTATAATATAATTTTTGGCCTCGCGAAGGAGAAAGAATCACTCAAGCTTGGGAGAGGCTTAAGTCAATTTTATATTCATGCCCCAATCATGAGTTCTCAAGAGAAATTATTATTCAAAATTTTTATGCTCGGCTTTCTCTCAATAATCGCTCCATGCTCGATACTTCTTGTACTGGCTCTTTTATGATGAAGACTATTGAATTCAAATGGGATTTATTAGAAAGAATTAAATTCAACTCTGAAGATTGGGATCTCGGCGAAGGTAAGGAGTCAGGTATAACACCTAAATTTGATTGTGTTAAATCTTTTATGGATACCGATGTTTTCTGTGAATTTAGCACTAAATATGGACTTGACTCTAAGATAGTAGCTTCTTTCTATGAATCCTTTGCTACTCATGTTGATCTCCCTAAGGAGAAGTGGTTTAAATATAATCCTCCCATTGAAGTAAAAGTAGTTACACTGATTAGAGTTGAAGAAAAGACTATCACTTATAATGTTGATCCTATTGTTCCTACTGCTTATATTGAGAAACCACCTTCCCTGTTAGAATAAAGGATCATGCTAAAGCTTCAACTGTGGTTCGTAAGAGTAACACTAGAACACCTACACCCCCTGAGCAAATTAAAGTTGAACCTAGTATTGCTATGGTTAAAGATCTCTTGGCTCATAATATTGATGGGCATGTTATTTACTTCTGTGATGAAGCTGCTAGAATTGCTAGACCTGATACTAAAAATAAACATAGACCTGTTGTAGGCATGCCTGTTATTTCTGTTAAAATTGGAGATCATTGTTATCATGGCTTGTGTGATATGGGTGCTAGTGCAAGTGCAATAACTCATTCCCTATACAAAGAAATTATGCATGATATTGCACCTGCTGAGATAGAAGAAATTGATGTTACAATTAAGCTTGCCAATAGAGGCACTATTTCACCAGTTGGGATTGTTAGAGATGTTGAAGTCTTGTGTGGGAAAGTGAAATATCCTGCTGATTTTCTTGTTCTTGGTTCCCCACAAGATAGCTTTTGTCCCATCATATTTGGTAGACCCTTCTTGAATACTATTAATGCTAGGATAGACTGCAAAAAGGATGTTGTTACTATTGGTTTGGGGGATATGTCTCATGAGTTTAATTTTGCTAAATTTCGTAGACAACCCCATGATAAAGAATTACCTAGTAATGATGAAATTATTGGTCTTGCCTCTATTGCCGTGCCTCCTAATGATCCTTTAGAACAATATTTGCTCGACCATGAAAATGATATGTTTATGAATGAAAGAAGGGAAATAGATGAAGTATTCTTTAAACAGGGACCTATTTTGAAACATAACTTGCCATTTGAAATCCTAGGGGATCCTCCTCCACCCAAGGGTGATCCCGTGTTTGAGCTTAAACCATTAACTGATACTTTTAAATATGCTTATCTTGATGTAAAGAAGATATATCCTGTTATTATTAGAGCTAACCTTTCAGAGCATGAAGAAAAGAAATTATTGAAAACTCTGAAGAAGCACCATGCTGCTATTGGATATACTCTTGATGATCTTAAGGGCATTAGTCCCACTTTATGTCAGCACAAAATAAAATTGGAGAAAGACGCTAAACCAGTTGTTGATCACCAACGACGGTTAAATCCCAAGATGAAAGAAGTGGTAAGAAAAGAAATACTAAAGCTTAAAGAGGCAGGTATAATTTATCCCGTTGCTGATAGTCAGTGGGTAAGTCCTGTCCATTGTGTCCCCAAGAAGGGAGGTATTACTGTTGTTCCTAATGATAAAGAAGAATTGATCCCACAAAGAATTATTACAGGTTATAGAATGGTAATTGATTTCCGCAAATTAAATAAAACTACTAAAAAGGATCATTACCCTTTACCTTTTATTGATCAAATGCTAGAAAGATTATCCAAACATACACATTTTTGCTTTCTAGATGGTTATTCCGGTTTCTCTCAAATACCTGTGTCAAAAGAGGATCAAGAAAAGACCACTTTTACTTGCCCTTTTGGTACCTTTTCTTATAGACGTATGCCTTTTGGATTATGTAATGCACCTGCTACCTTTCAAAGATGCATGATGGCTATATTCTCTGATTTTTGTGAAAAGATTGTTGAGGTTTTCATGGATGATTTCGCCGTATACGGAACTTCTTTTGATGATTGCTTGGGCAACCTTGATCGAGTTTTGCAGAGATGCGAAGAAACTAATCTTGTCTTGAATTGGGAAAAGTGCCACTTTATGGTTAATGAAGGTATTGTCTTGGGGCATAAAATTTCTGAAAGAGGTATTGAAGTTGATAAAGCTAAAGTTGATGCTATTGAAAAGATGCCGTGCACTAAGGACATCAAAGGTATAAGAAGTTTCCTTGGTCATGTCGGTTTTTATAGGAGGTTCATCAAGGACTTCTCAAACTTTTCTAGGCCTCTGACTAACCTCTTACAAAAAGATGTTCCTTTTGTCTTTGATGATGATTGTGTAGAAGCATTTGAAATACTTAACAAAGTATTGATTTCTGCACCTATTGTTCAGCCACCTGATTGGAATTTACCCTTTGAAATTATGTGTGATGCTAGCGATTATGCTGTAGGTGCTGTTCTAGGATAAAGAGTTGATAAGAAATTAAATGTTATCCAATATGCTAGCAAAACTCTAGACAGTGCCCAGAGAAATTATGCTACTACTGAAAAAGAATTTTTAGCAGTTGTATTTGCATGTGATAAGTTCTGACCTTATATTGTTGATTCTAAAGTAACTGTTCACACCGATCATGCTGCTATTAAATATCTTATGGAAAAGAAAGATGCTAAACCTAGACTCATTAGATGGGTTCTCCTACTACAAGAATTTGATTTGCATATTATTGATAGAAAGGGAGCTGAGAACCCCGTTGCAGACAACTTGTCTAGGTTAGAGAATGTTCTTGATGACCCACTACCTATTGATGATAGCTTCCCTGATGAACAATTAGCTTTCATAAATGCTTCTCGTACTGCTCCATGGTATGCTGATTATGCTAATTACATTGTTGCTAAATTTATACCACCTAGTTTCACATACCAACAAAAGAAAAAGTTTTTCTATGATTGAAGACATTACTTCTGGGATGACCCACACCTTTATAAAGAAGGAGTAGATGCTGTTATTAGACGTTGTGTACCTGAGCGTGAAGAGGAACAGATCCTACGCAAGTGTCACTCCGAAGCTTATGGAGGACACCACGCTGGAGATAGAACTGCACATAAGGTATTGCAATCCGGTTTTTACTGGCCTACTCTTTTCAAAGATGCCCGTAAGTTTGTCTTGTCTTGTGATGAATGTCAAAGAATTGGTAATATTAGCAGACATCAAGAAATGCCTATGAACTATTCACTTGTTATTGAACCATTTGATGTTTGGGGCTTTGATTATATGGGACTGTTTCCTTCCTCTAATGGGTATACACATATTTTAGTTGCTGTTGATTACGTTACTAAGTGGGTAGAAGCTATTCCAACTAGTAGTGCTGATCATAACACCTCTATTAAGATGCTTAAAGAAGTTATTTTTCTGAGGTTTGGAGTACCTAGATATTTAATGACTGATGGTGGTTCACATTTTATTCATGGTGCTTTTCGTAAAATGCTTGCTAAGTATGATGTTAATCATAGAATTGCATCTCCATATCAGTCGTAGTCTAGTGGTCAAGTAGAACTGATTAATAGAGAGCTCAAATTAATTTTGCAAAAGACTGTTAATAGATCTAGAAAGAATTGGTCCAAGAAACTTGATGATGCTTTATGGGCCTACATAACTGCATATATAAATCCTATGGGTATGTCTCCGTATAAAATGGTTTATGGAAAAGCATGTCACTTACCTATCGAACTAGAACATAAGGCATATTGGGCCATTAAAGAGCTCAATTATGATTTCAAACTTGCCGGTGAGAAGAGGCTATTTGACATTAACTCACTTGATGAATGGAGAACCCAGGCCTATGAGAATGCCAAACTGTTTAAAGAAAAAGTTAAAATATGGCATGACAAAAGGATACAAAAGCGTGAGTTCAATGTAGGTGATTATGTGTTGCTATTCAACTCTCGTTTAAGATTTTTTGCAGGAAAACTTCTCTCTAAATGGGAAGGGCGTTACGTTATCGAGGAGGTCTATCGTTCCGGTGCCATAAAAATCAACAACTTCAAAGGCACAAATTCGAAGGTGGTGAACGGTCAAAGAATCAAACATTATATCTCAGGTAATCCTATAAATGTTGAAACTAATGTTATTGACACCGTGACCCCGGAGGAGCACATAAGGGACAATTTCTAGAACGTTTCAGACTCCAAAAAGGAATAGGTATGTGATACGGTAAGTAAACCGACTCCAAAACAGTTCTAATGGCAATTTTTCTCCGTTTTGGAATATTTAAGAAAATAGGAAAATAAGAAGTAGTCCGAAAGGGACACGAGGCATCCACGAGGGTGGAGGGCGCGCCCTACCCCCTGGGCGCGCCCCCTGCCTCGTGGGCACCTCGTGTGCCCTCCGGACTCCGCTTTCTTGCACGATACTTCTTGTGGTCGGTAAAAATTCATTATATGATCTCCCGAAGGTTTTGACCACCGTACCACACAAATATCCTCTATTTTTGTTTCGAGCTGTTTCTGTAGCAGGATTGGAGCAAGATGTCATCTCGGGATTCCGATGGAGAAAGGTATGTCTCACATCTTGTTGCTGACCCAAATACCTATGGGGATCTATCTCCTTGTGGTCAAACTACGGATGATGAGGAGGATGCTCATTTGATGAGGATCAATGATTCAAGTTCGGAGGAGGAGGATGTCCCTCTACCTCAACCTAGGGATATGCACGTGAAGTTCAAGAAGTCTAGTCTTCCTAAGAGGGCTAAACTGTCTAACAACCGATCTATTCCTTCTCGTTTTCGGCAGAAAAGCAAAGGAGATTTATGTGACAAGATCTTGAAGCTGGAATCGGAGGTCGATGATTTAAAGGAGGAAATTGGTCTTCTCAATTACAGTATGAAGAAGCTGAAGGCACAATTGTCATCGTCAACAACTCCATCATCACCACCTTCGAAGGAGACATAATTACATGGGTATGGGCCCTCCCCTTGGCAAATGCCAAGCTTGGGGGAGGTGCCCCGGTATCGTATCACCATCACACTCCTATCTTTACCTTTTTCTTAGTTCGATCCTTTTAGTAATATCTTGATCTAGTAGAATAAATTTTTAGTATGATCTAGTTTTGAGTTTTGCTTTATGATCGCTCTATGTAATCGAGTCCGTGAGCTATATATAATAAATATTAGTTTTGAGTCGAGGGCTTGGTTATCTTGCTATGATCTTGAGGGAATAAAAATAAAAGAAAAGAGAAATAATAAAAATAAAAGAGATCATATTGATCTTATGGAGAGTAATGACTTCACATATAAAGAGTATGATGAATAAAAGTTGTTGAGAGTTGACAAACATAGTTTTGGTCATTGTTGCAATTAATAGGAAGTAATAAAGAAAGAGAGGTTTTCACATATAAATATACTATCTTGGACATCTTTTATGATTGTGAGCACTCATTAAAATATGACATGCTAAAGAGTTGATGTTGGACAAGGAAGACAACGTAATGGGTTATGTTTTCTTATATCTGAAATAAAGTATATTGTCATGGATCATCCAACATGTTGAGCTTGCCTTTCCCCCTCATGCTAGCCAAATTCTTTGCACCAAGTAGAGATACTACTTGTGCTTCTGAATAACCTTAAACCAGTTTTGCCGTGAGAGTCCACCATATCTACCTATGGACTGAGTAAGATCCTTCAAGTAAGTTGACATTGTTGCATGCAATAAAAATTGCTCTCTAAATATGTATGATTTATTAGTGTGGAGAAAATAAGATTTATACGATCTTGTGATGTGGAAGCAATAAAAGTGACTGACTGCATAATATAGATCCATATCACAAGTGGCAATATAAAGTGACATTCTTTCGAATTAAGATTTCGTGCATCCAACAATAAAAGCACATGACAACCTCTGCTTCCCTCTGCGAAGGGCCTATCTTTTACTTTTGTCTTATACCTTATGCAAGAGTCATGGTGATCTTCACCTTTCCTTTTGATATTTTATCCTTTGGCAAGCACATTGTGTTGGAAAGATCCTGATATATATATATATCCAATTGGATGTAAGTTATCATAAATGATTATTGTTGACATTACCCTTGCGGTAAAAGGTTGGGAGGCTACACTATAAGCCCCTATCTTTCTCTGTGTCCGAATAAAACTCCATACCCATAAGTATTGCGTGAGTGTTAGCAATTGTGAAATACTAAATGATAGTTGAGTATGTGGACTTGCTGAAAAGCTCTTATAATGACTCTTTCCGATGTTATGATAAATTGCAATTGCTTCAATGACCGAGATTATAGTTTGTTGGTTTTCAATGAAGTTTTTGATTCATACTTGACATTGTGAATAGATTATTACTTGAGCATAAGAAATCATATGACAATATTTATATATGTTGCTGTTATAAGAATGGTCATGATGCCCTCATGTCCGTATTTTATTTTATCGACACCTCTATCTCTAAACATGTGGACATATTTTTCGTTATCGGTTTCCGCTTGAGGACAAGCGAGGTCTAAGCTTGGGGGAGTTGATACGTCCATTTTACATCATGCTTTTATATCGATATTTATTGCATTATGGACTGTTATTATACGTTATGTCACAATGCTGATGCCTATTCTCTCTTATTTTATAAGGTTTACATGAAGAGGGAGAATGCCGGCAGCTGGAATTCTAGGCTAGAAAAGGAGCAAATATTAGAGACCTATTCTGCACAGCTCCAAAAGTCCTGAAACTTCACGGAGGCAGTTTTTGGAATTAATAAAAAATACTGGCGAAAGAATTAACCACAGGGGGCCACCCACCATCCACGAGGGTGGGGGGCGCGCCCTACCCCCCTGGGCGCGCCCCCTGCCTCGTGGGCCCCCTGGCAGGCCTCCGGTGCCCATCTTCTGCTATATGAAGTCTCTTACCCTGGAAAAAATCAGGAGGAAGCTTTCGGGACAAAACACCGCCGCCACAAGGCGGAACCTTGGCGGAACCAATCTAGGGCTCCGGTGAAGCTGTTCTGCCGTGGAAACATCCCTCCGGGAGGGGGAAATCATCGCCATCGTCATCACCGTCGATCCTCTCAGCGAGAGGGGGTGAATCTCCATCAACATCTTCACCAGCACCATCTCCTCTAAAACCCTAGTTCATGTCTTGTATCCAATCTTTGTCTCAAAACCTCAGATTGGTACCTGTGGGTTGCTAGTAGTGTTGATTACTCCTTGTAGTTGATGCTAGTTGGTTTATTTGGTGGAAGATCATATGTACAGATCCTTTATGCATATTAACATCCCTTTGATTATGAACATGAATATGATTTTTGAGTAGTTACGTTTGTTCCTGAGGACATGGGAGAAGTCTTGCTATAAGTAGTCATGTGAATTTGGTATTCTTTCGATATTTTGATGAGATGTATGTTGTCTTTCCTCTAGTGGTGTTATGTGAACGTCGACTAAATGACACTTCACCATTGTTTTGGCCTAGAGGAAGGCATTGGGAAGTAATAAGTAGATGATGGGTTGCGAGAGTGACAGAAGCTTAAACCCTAGTTTATGAGTTGCTTCGTAAGGGGCTGATTTGGATCCATATGTTTCATGCTATGGTTAGGTTTACCTTAATACTTCTTTTGTAGTTGCGGATGCTTGCAATAGGGGTTAATCGTAAGTGGGATGCTTGTCCAAGTAAGGGCAGTACCCAAGCACCGGTCCACCCACATATCAAATTATCAAAGTAACGAACGCGAATCATATGAGCGTGATGAAAACTAGCTTGACGATAATTCCCATGTGTCCTCGGGAGCGTTTTCCTTCATATAAGAGTTTGTCCAGGCTTATCCTTTGCTACAAAAAGGATTGGGCCATCTTGCTGCACCTTATTTACTATCATTACTTGTTACTCGTTACAAATTACCTTATCACAAAACTATCTGTTACCAATAATTTCCGTGCTTGCAGAGAATATCTTACCGAAAACCGCTTGTCATTTCCTTCTGCTCCTCGTTGGGTTCGACACTCTTACTTATCGAAAGGACTACGATAGATCCCCTACACTTGAGGGTCATCAAGACTCTTTTCTGGCGCCATTTCCGGGGAGTGAAGCGCCTTTGGTAGGTGGAATTTGGTAAGGAAAAATTTATATAGTGTGCTGAAATTTACTTTCACTTGTTACTATGGAACATAATCCTTTGAGGGGCTTGTTCGGGGTATCTTCACCCCGACCAGTAGAGCAAAGAGTTGCTCCTCAACCTACTGAACCTACTGAAAATGTTTACTTTGAAATTCCTTCGGGTATGATAGAGAAACTGCTAGCTAATCCTTTTACAGGAGATGGACCATTACATCCCGATTTGCACTTAATCTATGTGGATGAAGTTTGTGGATTATTTAAGCTTGCAGGTATGCTCGAGGATGTTATCAATAAGAAGGTCTTCCCTTTATCTTTGAAGGGAAAGGCATTGACATGGTTTAGGCTATGTGATGATATGGGATCATGGAACTACAACCGATTGAAATTGGAATTTCATTAGAAGTTTTATCCTATGCATCTTGTTCGTCGTGATTGCAATTATATATATAATTTTTGGCCTCGCGAAGGAGAAAGCATCACTCAAGCTTGGGGGAGGATTAAGTCAATATTATATTCATGCCCCAATCATGAGCTCTCAAGAGAAATTATTATTCAAAATTTTTATGCTCGGCTTTCTCTCAATAATCGCTCCATGCTCGATACTTCTTGTACTGGCTCTTTTATGATGAAGACTATTGAATTCAAATGGGATTTATTAGAAAGAATTAAACGCAACTCTGAAGATTGGGATCTCGACGAAGGTAAGGAGTCAGGTATAACACCTAAGTTTGATTGTGTTAAATCTTTTATGGATACCGATGTTTTCCGTGAATTTAGCACTAAATATGGACTTGACTCTGAGGTAGTTGCTTCTTTCTGTGAACCCTTTGCCACTCATGTTGATCTCACTAAGGAGAAGTGGTTTCAATATAATCCTCCCGTTGAAGTACAAGTAGTTGCACCGATTAAAGTTGAAGAAAGGACTATCACTTATAATGTTGGTCCTATTGTTCCTACTGCTTATATTGAGAAACCACCTTTCCCTGTTAGAATAAAGGATCATGCTAAAGCTTCAACTGTGGTTCGTAAGAGTAACACTAGAACACCTACACCCCCTAAGCAAATTAATGTTGAACCTAGTATTGCTATGGTTAAAGATCTCTTGGCTCATAATATTGATGGGCATGTTATTTACTTCTGTGATGAAGCTGCTAGAATTGCTAGATCTGATACTAAAAATAAACATAGACCTGTTGTAGGCATGCCTATTATTTCTGTTAAAATAGGAGATCATTGTTATCATGGCTTGTGTGATATCGGTGCTAGTGCAAGTGCAATACCTCATTCCCTATACAAAGAAATTATGCATGATATTGCACCTGCTGACATAGAAGAAATTGATGTTACAATTAAGCTTGCCTATAGAGACACTATTTCACCAGTTGGGATTGTTAGAGATGTTGAAGTCTTGTGTGGGAAAGTTAAATATCCTGCTGATTTTCCTGTTCTTGGTTCCCCACAAGATAGCTTGTGTCCCATTATATTTGGTAGACCTTTCTTGAATACTGTTAATGCTAGGATAGACTGCAAAAAGGATGTTGTTACTATTGGTTTGGGGGATATGTCTCATGAGTTTAATTTTGCTAAATTTCATAGACAACCCCATGATAAAGAATTACCTAGTAAAGATGAAATTATTGGTCTTGCCTCTATTGCCATGCCTCCTAATGATCCTTTAGAACAATATTTGCTCGACCATGAGTCCTCGGGAGCGTTTTCCTTCATATAAGAATTTGTCCAGGCTTATCCTTTGCTACAAAAAGGATTGGGCCATCTTGCTGCACCTTATTTACTATCATTACTTGTTACTCGTTACAAATTACCTTATCACAAAACTATCTATTATAGATAATTTCAATGCTTGCGGAGAATATCTTACCGAAAACCGCTTGTCATTTCCTTCTGCTCCTCGTTGGGTTCGACACTCTTATCGAAAGGACTACGATAGATCCCCTACACTTGTGGGTCATCACCCACCACTTCAGCCCCTCAAGCGTTATCCTCTTCTCCACATCGTCTTCTTCGTGCGTCCTCTCGCTATCTCTTCCTCATCACCGTTCATCACGCCCAGGGCGTTCTCTCCCTCGTCTTCTCCATGGTTGCACTCTCCCAAACTCTCCCCCGTCATGGTTGGCGAGCCACCTCCCCATCATTCCTTCCCACTTCACCTGTGGCGGCATGCACGAACTCCCCTAGAGACGCCATCAGTTCGTCTTGGTCACCCCCGGGAGGCGCATGATGAGAGTGCTGCTAGGAGAGGCGCTAGATGGGGCCATGGCCACGCGATCCGCGGCGGTGTTTTCTCCCGTGATGCTACAACTGTGCACCCGAAGACGTGCTACAACCAGCATCAGCGGGAGCTAGAGACGGCGACCACAGGTGTTGCAACCGGAAACTGCCAATGCTAGAGTGAGGTGCTGTCGGCACGACGACTAGCGAAGGTTGCTGCAACCGGCACTTGAAAAAGCTACAACCGACGAGAAAAAAGCTTCAACCGGAGGGACGAGGGAAGCTGGGGCCGGCACCACAGAAGCTGCAACCCGCGTCTGAGAAAGCTACCACCGTTGATGAAAAAGCTTCAACTGACGACAAAAAAGGCTTCAATCAGAGGCGACATAAGCTATGAATTAACGTGAAAAGCTGCAACCGGCTATGGCGAAGCTCCAACCGACGTCTGACAAAGCTTCGACCGTCGTGAGCAGACCATGGTGCCTGAAGTGGCGCTGGTGAGAGGTACATGATGAATAGTGGTGCTGCAACAAGTTGGCGAAGAAGCTACGACTAGCCCGTGAGTAGCTGCAACCCCAGTCGATTGCCGACCAGCAAGCATGAGTGGGCGCCAGCGAGAAGCTGCAACCCCAATCGATTGCCGACCAGCAAGCACGAGTGGCCCCCGGCGAGCATGGCGGCACGAGAGGCCGGAGAACGCGGGGCATGGGTGGCTGGCAAGTGTGGGAAGCCAAGGACGAGCGCAGGCCACCGGCGAGTGTGGAGTCCGGCTTGTGCGTATGCGGCGTCCCCTCTGTTCTATCCTTCTCATGTTTGACTTTTTCAAGGCGAGAACGATTTGAGCTGACGGTTACACAGGTTGCATCGGACGGTGCAGGAAGTTTTTATCCAACGGATGCACGGCGACTGGCGCCTAGCGTTGGCCTTTATCTAATAAAAAATGCTAGACGTACGGGGTCATACAAGCTTCTACATATCCCTTCCTAACCAACTAAACATGCCCCCCCGATGGGTGGGGCCCCTCCCATCCCTTTGTCCAATCACAATTTGCCACCTTGAACGAACCCTGTAAAACCCTGTAAGGCTCCGTCGATGTAGCATCTCTGGGCTGCCCTTCCTGAACTCGGAGGTGTCAGCAGAGGGAGTCCTATGATTGTTGGACTTGTGCGTTATGAAATTGGGATTGATGGCTCTAGTCTTGAGTTCTCCATTAGAACTGAGAGCTAGCATCCACCCCCCCTTGTGAATAATACTTTCGAAATAGCCTTTCACCTTACTTTGTAAATAAAACCACACGACCGAATAATGGAAGATGTTGAGGAAGTTCTCTTCCAAGCTGATAAAAGAATATAAGATTGCACGTGATGAACAAACCCAAGTCACCATTGGTGCACCGTTCGATGTCCACAACATGCTGTTGAGTAGAAGCACATGAGCCATGGTGGCGGAGCAGCGCTGAGAAGCTTGGCAGGTGCTCCAACAGCACCCCCACGGGTTGTTATTCCCCATATCCATTCCCATCCCATGATCGATCAAAATCTCTTTATGTAGTTATAAGCCTGAATAAAGAGCCAAAGCTCTGGTAACAGTTGAAAGGATCGAGAGGTTGACTACAAAGGATGGTGGGCGCGGAATAGGAGACTACAAATTTTAAGGTTAAATTCTAATTTTAGGTCAATGTAGATAAAATTAGTTCCCTAGATATGCAACTGGGTGAGAACAACCTATATGGCAAACAAGCTCAAAGCAAGGTATGCTAGGCAACAAACTAGTAATTAGCAAGTCAACAAACCTAAAAAGCAAGTAAATGTATGGGAAAGGATAAACCACAAGTGAGTCGAGGACGTGGATTTTATCCCAAAGTTCACATGCTTTGGGGAGTGCTAATCTCCATTGGAGGGTGCCAAAGCGAAAGCTCCATAGCGCCACCAAGTGGCTCACCCTATTTTCTGTTTAAGTCACCCCCAACGGTTGTGCGTCAAATAATCACTTGAGGTTGGCCTTGAAGGTGATCACCACACCTTTACAAACTTTCCAGAGCACACCACAAGCAAGAAAGCTTTTGTGCCATGATTCTTACCGCCTAGGAGGCTGATACACCAATTTTGCATAACTATTTCTTATTATAATTTGTTCTTTATCAATGATATTTTGCACATTAACGCTCAATTCCAATGCATTTTCCCTTCAATTTGCATGTAATACACGGAGAGGAAAATTCTCAGAAAAATCCAGAGAGCTAGAAACAAGTCAAAATAAAGAACAGAAGAAAAAGTATTTTTCCGAAGCTCCAAAAGCGATGAAAATTTAGTAAATTATTTTAGGAGGAAAAGAAGCCATGAGCCAGAAGATGGGCCTGAGGGGACCCACAGGAGCTCCACACGGCAGGCCCACGTGACCCCTGGCTGGCGTGATGGAGCAGCACAGAGGCCCCATGCACCGCCTTTTGACGCCTTTTTGCCATAACTTTAGAACTAACCTAAAAACATCATGGATTTTTTGGGGAGTTTTTTGCCTCTATCTGCAAGGTGGAACTGAGGCGGAGCACTTGTGCCCTTCGACAACTGATTCTGTCGGATATCCATCACCTCGAGAAGGGGAATTCGAAACTATCATCATCACCAACTGTTGGTGCAATAATTTGACTCATGTTTTGAAGATTGTTTTTTTGACCGTGAAACAGTAGGAAAGGCTCCTACTGCGAGATTGTATTAAAGTAGCAAACTATACAGTAATTACATGGTTAATTACAAGCCAGCCTTAGCCCCATTTTGGGTACTAGGTGGTGTGAAAAATTAAAACATAAGAGAACTAGTGAAGTGAATTGACAAAGGAGAGCACAAGAGGTCTAGAGTGGTGGTCACGGAGGTGGAAGGCGGCAATTTTGAGTCAAAAGAACCCGCGGAAGCGCGAGCGTGCTACGACAACCAAATAGGATGCATCGTATGGACAAGCGCCACCATCATTGATGAGAAACTAGGGAAGATAGAAAATATGAGGCCTTCCCTCCTAACGAAGCTAAACCAGGTATTCTTGTTCCCGGGCCGGGATGAAAAGAAATATATTGATCGAGATAAAGATCCGGCAATGAAGAAGATAACCAAACACGCCATGAGGAAGTTTAGTGATGCGTTGGCCGCCTGGAAAGTAAGGGTTAAAGCAAGGATCATCGACAAAAAGGAACCCTACTCTGAGATTGTAAAGGATAATCCGACAATTAGAGAAGAGCAGTTTGAAATATTCAAGGCGGCTTGGGATGCCGAAGTTGCCAAAGAAAAGTCGAAGTACATGAACGGGCTTCAAGAGAGGAACATGGGGTGCCACCACCTTCGAAGCCGTGGTTACGTGGGGAAGAGGTCCATATGAGCCAAGGAGGACGCGGAACGCGAAAGTCTGGGATCCCCAGACCCCTTGGCGGAGTTCACCATCCCACAGGAGCGTGACGTCCTCAAGGCCCGGTATCGTTGGGACCCAGTGAAGAAGGTTTTCGAGACGAACGCGGTCACGATGGAGTTCATGAGAGTGCTGGTAATTTTAGTTTCTGATCAATTCGACTGCATGTTTAGTCAAATTTGTAAACGATCCTTGTTCCTTTTGTAGAGAGAGCAGCACAGGATTGCGGCCGAAAGTGACTCGCCGTCTGAGGCATTGGCGAGGCCCAAGTGGGCCACCCCATTCAACCGGGCCTTGAACATATTGAAATGACTCCCGGTGGACACTCGACCGTCATATGGACGTGTGCACGGTGTCAGAGACAACACCACGTGGAAGAAGTACTGTCGTGAGACCACGGAGGAGAGAAAGGAAAGACGGAGGTTAACTGAAGAAAACATCAACAAGAAGGTTGAGATTGCGGTTGAGAAGAAATCAGGTGAGACAGTCAAAGCAGCGGTAGCTGCCGCAAAATGGGAGATGGCAGCTACGTGTGGTGTCTTGGTTCCGGCTATCGTTAGTTGGAGTAGGCAAAATCCAATAAAGATGCAGCGGACTTTCCCTTTGCCGACTTCTTCGGGAGCAGCTCGACTAGCGTTGCACCAGCAACTGCTCCCGCACTTGCTCCTACACCGGCTCCCGCACCAGCTCCTGCACCGGCTCCCGCACCTGCTCATAGCAGTCCGTCCTCCGTCTTGGACGTGCTCGGCGGTGCTTCGTCTTTGGCTGAGCTCGACGCCCTCACGGTACCTGTCACACCGGCCCTCTTCAATAAATGTATAATCTCCCGTTTCCATTGCCTTTCGGATGTCTCACGTTGCAAACATGTCTTTGCAGGCCGATGAAACCTCGTGCACCATACTATACACTATCAGCGGCCAGAAGGTGGACGTGGGGAAGGCGACATAGTGAAGCCGAAGGAACCATTGTTCCATAGCCGGCCGATCCCCCCCGACGTCTTCAAGGTTTCCATGGCCAGTGTCAAACCGGTCCACGAGAATTTGGCTCCTCCGGTACTAGGGGAGATGACAACAAGACCCCGCGGCGGCTTGGTGATTGCAAGACTTGGGTCCTGTTGTGGCCAAAGAGTCTGCTTCGTCTGGAGGCGGTCGGGACACCCACCACGATCACGCAGCCTCAGCAAGGTATGAACATCAACACCCCACCTACCCAATTAGCATCGCCTGTCATGCCGGGTGATAGTGGACGGGGTGAGGAAGAGGCTCCATTAGTCGTTGATGACGCCGCTGCCATCGAAGAAGCAATGCATGATGCCATCGACGAGGATGATGATGACACTCTACAATATCTCAATACTGGTGCCTATAACAACGGAGGATTGATGGCTCAGCAGTATGAGTACTCAGGGTTTGAGCGTCATTAGTCAGTGCCTGAATTGCCGCCTCCAGAGGTGAGCGTATTATAGACGACCTTCCAGTACCAAAGAAACATAGGAAGGAGCGAGGAAAGGCAATAATAAAGCTGCTTCTATGATCCAGCCGCCTCAGCAGCCTCGGGTTCAAGACCGTATACCTATCCCCGGTGCGGCAAAATGGCATATTCCTGCTGAACCAATCCTACCTAAGGCAGCGGTAGAGGCCATATACGGCGATCTAAGGAGACTTCATGACGATGTGCTGAGGAGAGAGAAAAGCCTCATCGCCTCGGAAAATCAAGGATACCCACTCTACATGGTTAACGTGCCTCGGTAAAGGTCGTACGTTGACACATTCCCCGCGGAGAAGTTCTTCCTTCGATTCGATTACATCTTCGACATGTCTCACTTGAAGAAGCTGGATTTTACGTTTGTCCGCCTTTATGCCTTGTACATGAACTACATCATCGGGATTGAGCAGATAACTTATATCTGTGTCGCTGACCCATACTTCATGCATGAGGGCTTCTTGGCAGTCTACGCAGAGCACCGTGAATACGCGAGGGACTACATCATCGATTTCATGGTCGCCAATAAGGACAAGGAGATGATTCTCGTGCCTTATCATCTCATGTAAGTCATCCTCGCAGATATCTTTCCTTCGATTTCAATCATTCATTTGCATGGTGGAGGCTAATTAATTTGAGGTGTACTTATTTTGCGCAGCGGCGGGCGCGCCGTCCTCATCATCCTTTACCCCCGATACTCCCACGCTCTTTACTTGGACTCGTCGAAGAACATGAACAAAAAGGATTACACCCACATCAAGTCTGTTCCCGACAGTGCTATCTTTTACTACGGCATACGGGGTGGAGAGATCAAGACCAAGAAGGCAAGCAACGGCAAGCCCGCCTTCGGCCATAAGACTGACTTCTGCTGCATCCAGCTACCGAGTGATACTCTTAGTGATGGATTCTATGTCCTACACTACATGCTAGAGTACACACGGGATCAGCAGAACCTTCGCATGTCACCTACATCCGGCGATGCCCATATTCTGCAATGGGCAAAGAACGCATGAGATATCTCGGATCATCGACTACGAGCCGAGTTATATCACATCTAGCATGAACTTACCCAAATCATCAACAAGGAGGTCCTCGAAAAAACAAGGATGTTCTACCGGGATGCCCATATTCTGCAGTGGTAGGAGGTCTTGGCGCGGGCTCGTCGGATAGGCGGATCTCGCCAACAAGGTCAGCGAGGCCAGCCGCTGCGCAGGCAAGCTCTGCACCATGCAATGCGTCGGTGCTAACGCCATCGGGCGTGCCGGGCTGGCTACGCTCGCTGGGGAGAAAGAGGGTTCCCGTCCAGAACAGATCTCCGGACGACGGTGCACCTAGCCCCACGGTGGGCGCCAAATGCCAGGGTTGTCTTGTGACATATGCCAAAGGATGGCTTATCATGGAGGGGGCTAATAATATGTCGCCGGTGCCAGGAAACGGGATAAGGCGTAAGCATGCACGCCGGTGAATCTTACCCAGGTTCGGGCCTCTCCTAGGAGATAACACCCCTACTCCTGCTCTGCGGGGTCTCCGCATGATCAATCAAGCAACAAAGGTGGCTACAAGCTTGCTCCTTGAGCTGTGTCTCTAGAGGGGGAAGAAGAACAAGACTAGCCCTAACTTCCTCTCTCTATGTGTGTGGATGGATGGAGTAAGGTCTGAACCCTTTGCATGGGTGCCCTGGGGGTTTATATAGGCCTACCCCTAGGGGTACAAAGGTAATCTGGTCGGGTGGAGGACCCGACCGTCAGTGTGTATGGGTGCCGGCCTCTCTGCCGGCCACGGGGCGCGCCCCCTGGTGGGTCCCGCCGGCTGTCTCATACTTGGCCGACAGGCCGCGCCCACCGCTGGCAGGTCCTGCCGGCTGCTTAGTACTGTGGCTCTGCCACTGATGATGTGGGCTTTGTCAGGGAGGCGTGGCTACAGTACCGCCGCCTGGTGGGCAATGACTGTATCCACTCTCCGTCTCGTCTGATTAATGGCGCGCGGTCTTCGAGGGAGGGGGAGGGGCTGTCTGCTGGGGGCCGGCTCCCCCTTGAACCGCCTGGTCAGGGCTCGCCGCCTTCTCGCTTCTCACGGATAGGTAGGGCCCACCGCCTGTGGGCCGTACCGACAGCCCGTAGTGGGAGCATGGCCATCTCTGCCATAACTGATGTCATGGGCTGCGTGGCAACAATGACGCGCCGGGCGGGGGAGGTCTGCCGGTACGCTGCACTGTAGCCATGCTCCGCCCTGGATTCGGGGGTGGCAGGGAGCACTGTAGCCACGCCCCGTCTTGTCGTCATAATGTGGTGCAAACTTTGAGGGCGCTTGGGGCCGCCTTCTAGGAGCCGACCTCTCTAGAGGCTGCCTGCAAGGAGTCGGCCCACTTCGAGGCCGTCTTCTGGGCCTTGCCGTCTTCTGGCAGCCGGCCACTTGGACCAGCCGGCTACAAGAAGGCAGTGCCTAGGTCTTTGATTCTTGAGGGGCGCAGCTGGCCCCGCTATTTTGAAATACCATGGGAGGCTGATGAGGCTACCCGTGGTCATTTACTCGGACAGTAGTCCCCGAAGCTGGTGGGGCGTCACGGCTGAAAAGGCGAGGAGCCTCGGCAGCTTCCTACTCAGAGTGGTCTGATGGCTTGCTGCATCCGTCTGGTGGTTTTTGAAATGTCGTGGCGGGAATTGGGTGGCGCGCCAGCCAGGCGCCAGGCTCGCCGCCAGCTATCTGCGCGCCACGTGGCGCCAGCCGGCCAGGCCGCATGCCAGCCCACGCGCGCAATGGTACATCGTACCAGGCCGGGGCCCACCACTACCGGGCCTCGGCACGCGCGCGGATCCGCTGCGGCCGAGGCAAACGGTTGGGATTCTGCATCGCAGTAACTTTGCACTGTTACTGCGCGTTAAACGCGGGGTGATGGGGACGTGGGCATAGTTAATCCCACGACCCCCACGCCCCGACCCCTTGGCTTCGCAGCCAGGGGCTATAAGTAGGGGAAGGAGGGGAGCGGCACTAGCACGTGCGCCCTCCTCTCCCTTCGCCATCTTCTTCTTCTCCTGTCTTTCTGCCGCCGCCGCACTCCGCAACTTGCCGAAGTGCTGCCGCAGCCCGTCGTCACCAAGCCCAGCCCTTCCGCCGCGCCGTCGCCTCGTCGGACCTGAGCCTCCATGGCGCGAGAGCGAGCCGGCGACCGGGATGGCTCGAACGTCATCGAGGACCACATCACCTTCCTCCGCAATACGCGGTGGCTGCCCGGCGAAAGCTACGTTCGGGCGTGCGTGCCGCCCGCGAAGGAGATCTCACCAGCGTGTAGCGATCTGACCTCAAATGGTCAAATCTCTGTGCATAAGTGTCATCCCTAGATCAGTAATGCTGACACACACAATACTTGAAGGATTTATAGCAGAGTGCAATCACACACTTATTACATCGAATGTCTCAAAAGAGAACTTTTTACAATATTATGGCTTAAGGCCATCTAAATAAGATAACTGCGGAAGCATCGAAGGTAAATGAGTCCATCAACTCCAACGGCATAGCTGAGTGCACGACAATGACCTAGCGCACCTTACTCTTCGTCTGAAAAGTCTGCAAAATGATATGTTGCAGCCCGAAACGGGTCAGCACATAGAATATGCTGGCAAAATAACACAATAGAGCAATGAACAGAATAAATGCTATCACTACATCCATATATGGCTGGTGGAGGCTCTATGGTTATAATGTTTTGCGAAAAGCCAATTTTCCCCTACAACAACGGAATATATTTTGTTTAACTATCATGGTAGTTGATAAAACTTGAGAATGGTAACCCCATCTCGATCCCAATTAAATAGTAATTAACAACCCAACAAATTAATTTAGAGTGATGAGATCAACATGATAATCCAAGAACCAGATACTCAAGATGTCCATAACCGGGGACACGGCTAACCATGATTAGTTTGTACACTCTGCAGAGGTTTGTGCACTTTTCCCCACAAGACTCGATCACCTCCATTGGATTTCTCACACTACATGGTGTTTGAGAAACGGATGATCGAGACACAGTCTTTCAGAAACATTAACTCTTTACTCTGGGTAGACAGTTACACCTACTTTCCCCTACATCTGCTAGCCTACCACTAAAAGAGGTCATGCAACATACTCAACTATGCTAGAGCCCATAATAGCTTGTGGCTGCACACGGAAGTTTCTAGCATGAATAATCTTATGATCCCTTTGAGGCTGGGTGGCGAACCATAGGATGATCACACGGGTACTCCGGGATATCCTAGGATAACACTGGATTCTCCAGGTGCCCGCAACCAATCCACCCAGATGTGTATTTAAGTAGCCACCTTAAGTTAACCATTAATTAACAATCTCACATCTGTCATGGATCACTCAAACCAAACCAGATCTACGAGCATAGCATAGCAATATAAGCATAACGTAGAAGTAACTCCCAAGGTTTGATAATAACAAGGCAATAGGTTCTACCTCATCATCTACTTCCCAATACCCACAAGTTAATCACATCCTAATCATGCAGTGTTCGAGGGTTGTAACTAATGCATAAAAGCTGGGTAATAAAGAGGTATGATCAATGTGTTACTTGCTGACGATCTGCAAACCCTAGAGACTCGTAGTAGCACGCTTCGCACACCGGGAATTCAATCGCAAACAAACAATAGCATACATAAGCACTCAAGCATAGATGGATGGGTAAAACTCAGATGAGAAAGTCCAATCTAAAAATTCAACTGAAGAATTCCGATTTGCAAAAAGAATCAATCCAATCGGAGCTACGGAACTGAAACTACGGTCAAAAGAACTTCAAATTCAAATCTGCTTGAAACCAAATTTTAAATTATCAAAACCATGTTCAAGTTGTTTAACCGGAAAGAGGGGCTCGAGACGAAGATTTTGGCGTTGGTTTCACTGGATTTGGACAAACGGTTAAAAAGTTGCGAGGATTTGAAGATCAGGGGCTAATCTGTGATAAAAATAATCGCGGATAGGTCCCTGGCGAAAATAAAACAGAAAAAGAAAAATCTATCGGACGAACGTCCGCTAACAGAGACTAACGAATGAAATCGTTCGTTAACAGAACTAAACGAACGAACGTTCGTAAAATAAATCTAACCGAAGAAAACCAAGAAAACAGATCTAATAAAAAAACCGATCTAGGTTTTTAAAAAAAAAAGCAGCGGCGGCTTTTGCGGTTTTACCGGTTCCCGGACGAAAACCGGCGGCAGCAGCGTCGGGATCCGGCCAGGCGGGGCGGCGTTGGGCGGCGGGGCTCCTCGGCGGCGGCGTGGGGCTGCGGGTGGCGGAGCGCAGCACGGGGCGGCGGGGCTGCAGCTATGGGGCGGCGGTGGGTGGCGAGAGGGGGCCCGGGGCGGCGGCTTTTAAAGCCCCCCCCCCCCCCCCCCCCGTGGTCTCCGACTTGGGAGGCAGCGGCGGCGAGGCCGAGCCGGACTCCTCACGGAGTCCGCCAGCGGCACGGCGCGGCGCGGAGGCGGTGGCGCGAGCGGGCCGGCTGGGCTGCGGCCCAGTTCGGTTCGGGAGTTTTTTTAAATAAATTCCAACGAAAGAATAATCCTAAATAAATATAAAAAAAATCTAAAAATGCCAAAGCAATTTTCACCCTCTAAATAAAATATTTAGAACAAAGTGAACATTTTTCTGGCCTAAAATGCATATTTTTTCTAATTCAAATAAAATAGCAATAAAAATCCAAATAAAATATTTATTTGATTTTAACAGTTTTCCTCCAATACTTCTTTTATTTTGGAGAAGTCATTTTATCTCCTCTCTTTTATTTGTATATTGGAAATATTTCGGAGATGAAATTTATTAAAACCAAAATGATCCTCTTTTCAAATTTGAGAAAATTTAAATATGAAAATGAAAGAAATCCTCAACTCACTCCGTGGGTCCTTGAGTTGCTTAAGATTTCAAGGATCGCAAACAAAATACAAATAAAATATGATTTGCCTATGATTACCTATGTATAACATCCAATTGGAAAATTGGGATGTTACAAACCTACCCCCCTTAAGATGAATCTCGCCCTCGAGATTCGGGTTGGTTAGAAAATAGGTGTGGGTGGTCTTTCCGTAAGTCTTCCTCTCGTTCCCAGGTGGCTTCATCCTCGGTATGGTGGCTCCACTGAACTTTGCAGAACTTGATAACCTTGCTGCATGTGACTCGGCTGGCAAACTCGAGAATCTTGACTGGTTTCTCCTCGTAAGTCAAATCACTATCCAACTGAATTGCTTCCAGGGGCATTGTATCTCTTAGAGGAATATCCGCCATCTCAACATGGCACTTCTTCAACTGGGAAACGTGAAACACATCATGAACTCCTGACAGTCCTTCGGGTAACTCCAACTTGTAGGCAACTTCTCCCATCCGCTCCAAAACTCGGTACGGTCCTACAAATCTCGGGGCTAACTTTCCCTTAACTCCAAAGCGTTTAACTCATCGCAGAGGTGACACACGAAGATATGCTCGGTCTCCGATTTTGTAGACTACCTCCTTGCGTTTTGAGTCTGCATAACTCTTCTTCCTGGACTGAGCTACCTTCAGTCTATCCCGAATCAACTTAACCTTCTCTTCGGACTCTTTAATCAAATCTGGTCCAAACAACTGACGGTCTCCAACTTCATCCGACATCAACGGTGTCCTGCACCTCCTTCCATACAAAGCTTCGAAAGGTGCCATCTTCAAACTGGCTTGGTAACCGTTGTTGTATGAGAACTCCGCGTAAGGAAAATTATCATCCCAACTAGATCCATAATCTAGCGCACAAGCTCTCAACATGTCCTCCAGAATCTGATTGACTCTTTCGGTCTATCCATCTGTCTGCGGATGAAAGGCTGTACTAAACTCTAGTCTGGTCCCCAAAGTCTGGTGGGGCTGATGCCAAAACTTTGAAGTAAACTGTGTCCCTCTATCTGATACGATGGTCCTTGGAACTCCATGCAGACATACGATCTTTGTCATATATATCTTGGCCAACTTGGCACTCGTATAGGTGGTTTTTACTGGGATAAAGTGAGCCACTTTGGTCAAGCGATCAACTACTACCCAGATAGAATCATATCCTGATCGGGTCCTGGGTAATCCGGTGATGAAATCCATGCCAAGCTTATCCCACTTCCATTCGGGTATTGGCATAGGCTGCAGTAATCCTGCTGGCTTCTGATGTTCTGCCTTCACTCTTTGGCATACATCACATACGGCCACATACTCGGCAATATCCTTCTTCATACCTGTCCACCAGAAACGCTCCTTCAAATCCAAATACATCTTGGTGTTTCCGGGGTGAATCGAGTATGGCGAGTCATGAGCTTCCTGAAGTATTAACTTCCTGATCTCCGCATTATTGGGTACATAAACACGGTCCTCAGACCATAAAGTGTCGTTCTCATCCTCACGAAAACCTTTGGCTTTTCCTTTTCTCATCTTCTCCTTTATCTCAGCAATCTCCTTATCATCCTTCTGAGCTTCTCGAATCTTTCCCAATAATGTTGTCTGAACTTCCAATGATGCAACAAAACCTCTATGGACTATCTCCAAACGAAGCTCCCTGAGATATTCGGCTAACTCCTTTGGTAATCCTCTGCTTACAAGGGTATTGGCATAACTCTTCCGGCTCAGAGCGTCTGCTATGACATTGGCCTTTCCTGGGTGATAATGCAACTTCATATCATAATCCTTTATAAGCTCCAACCATCTCATTTGCCTGAGATTCAGCTCCTTCTGAGTGGAAATGTACTTCAAACTCTTGTGATCCGTGTACACATCACAATGGTTTCCAATAAGAAAATGTCTCCAGGTCTTGAGTGCATGAACTATAGCTGCTAACTCCAAATCATGCGTGGCATAATTCAACTCATGCGGTCGGAGCTGTCGTGAGGCATATGAAACAACTCTTCCATCTTGCATAAGTACACCTCCAAGTCCTAAGCGAGAAGCGTCGCAATACACTTGGAAATCCTTACGTATATCCGGTAGAATCAGCACTGGGGCTGTAACCAAACGTTTCTTCAGCTCCTGAAAACTTGCCTCACATTCATCTGTCCATTTGAACTTGGTGTCCTTCTTTAACAACTCCGTCATAGGCTTCGCAATCTTGGAAAAATTCTCAATGAATCTCCGATAATATCTCGCGAGTCCAAGAAAACTGCGGATCTCTCCTACTGAGGTGGGTGCCAACCACTCAGTGACAGACTGAACCTTGGTAGGATCCACTGCTATACCTTCTCCTGATATAACATGTCCAAGAAATCCAACTTCCTTCAACCAAAACTCACATTTTCTGAACTTAGCATACAATTGATGTTCCCTGAGCTTCTCGAGAACTAAGCGCAAATGCTCCTTGTGCTCCTCTTCATTCTTCTAGTACACCAAAATATCATCAATAAACACCACAACAAACTTATCCAAGAACTCCATGAACACCTTATTCATCATACTCGTGAAATAGGCTGGGGCGTTAGTCAACCCAAATGACATAATTGTATACTCATATAGCCCGTACCTTGTGGTGAAGGTTGTCTTAGGTATATCCTATTCTCGGATCTTCAGCTGGTGGTATCCTGATCGCAGAACGATCTTGGAGAATACTTTAGCTCCTTGCAGCTGGTCAAACAAATCATTGATCATTGGCAGTGGGTACTTGTTCTTGATCGTCACTTCATTCAATGCACGATAATCAACAACCATTATAAAAGACCCATCATTCTTCTCAACCAAGAGCACTGGGGCTCCCCATGGTGATGAACTTTGTTGAATGTACCCGTTCTCCAATAACTCTTTAATCTGCTTCTTAATCTCCTCCAGATCATTTGCGGGCATCCGGTATGGTCTCTTCGATATCGGTCCGGTGCCTGGCAACAACTCTATCAAAAACTCAATGCTCGATCTGGCGGCATGCCTGGTAGTTCCTCTGGAAATACATCCGGGTAATCCTTCACTACAGGCACTTCCTCCTGAACAACTCCTGAGAGGGAATTTACTTGGGTCCTCCTAGGCGCATGCCTAGATACATACTTAATCCTTTTTCCCTCCGGGGTGGTGACCAGAATTGACTTACTGGCGCAATCGATGTTTCCTCCATACATTGATAGCCAATCCATTCCTAGTATCACATTCAATCCTTGTGACTCCAAAATTATTAGGTCTGAGGGGAAAACATGCCTACCTATGGTCAATGGCATCTGAAAACATCCTTGGCTTGCCATATACTCCGCTCCTGGCGAGCTTACTAACATAGGTGTCCTAAGAACTTTAGTGGGCAACTTATACTTATCCACAAATCCCCTTGATATGTATGAATGCGATGCCCCAGTATCAAAAAGAATGATTGTAGTAAATGACTTGACCAAAAACTTACCTATAACTGCATCTGGCTGCTCTTCAACCTCTTCCACGTTCACGTGGTTCACTTGTCCCCGTTGAAAGGGTTGGGCTTCTTCCCAGAGCTTCCATTGCCATTTCCATTCTTTGCTTCAGAACACTCATTGGCATAGTGTCCAGTCTTCCCACACTTGAAACAAGTAATGTGACTTTGGTCCTTCTTGGCGGGTGTGGCCGGGTTAGATCGGTTCTGGTTGCTGCTTGCTCCATTCCCATTTCCATTCTTGGGGCCACTGTGGTTATGCGAACTTCCTCCATTGTGCGTGTGGCCTCCATGGTTATGGGTATATCCTCCCGAGTTGAGGGTAAAACGAGGCTTCTGCTGAGCTCCTGAATTGTACTTCCCTTGTCCATACTTCCTTTTGCGGCTCTCTATCTGCTGCTGCTTCCCTTCAATCATTAGAGCCTTGTCTACCAACTCCTGGTAGTTGTTAAATGTTGCCACCTTTAACTGCATGCACATCTCATCATTCAGCCCTTCCATAAACTTCTCCTGCTTCGTGGCATCTGTGGCCACATCATCTGGGCTATAGCAAGCTAACTTACTGAACTCATGTATGTACTGCCCCACAGTACGATTTCCCTGGCGTAAGTTGCGAAACTCATGCTTCTTCATGCTCATAGCTCCAGTTGAGACATGTGCAGTGCGGAATGCTTGCTGAAACTGCTCCCAAGTGACATTGGCTATGGGGAATGTGGCTGTGTAATTCTCCCACCATGAGGTTACGGGTCCATCCAATTGATGTGCGGAAAAACGTACCTTCTCTACATCTGTGCAACCTGCGGTGGTCAACTCTCTTCCAATCCTGTCTAGCCAGTCATCAGCAACTATCGGCTCGGTGCTACTGGAAAACACCGGCGGTTGTAACCTCAGAAAACGGGCTAAGTTGTTAACTGGAGGTGGGGGCGGTGGGTTGTTGTTGTTGTTGCCTTGGTTCTGGACTAGCAACTGCATCAAGGCATTCTGCCGTTGGATCAGCTGAGTGAGCTCCGGTGGGAAGACAAATCCGGGGTCACGTCTCGGAGGCATCTGATGGGTTTAGAGGGGAGAGATTAGAATAGAGTGAGGTCTATTGAGAAAGCACTACCCATATGCACATGAGACAAACACATTCATTTCACACCACTCAATTCAAGCAAGGGCATACAAACGATCGAACTACCGTTACAAAAGTGCTCGGACTACTACTATATACATGGGGAAAGTACTAATGATAATATGGTGGTCGACTAGAAATTTTGATCGGTGGAAGACTCCATGATATCGCTCCAGCTTTGTCTTCGTAATCATCATCACTACTGTCGGGGTCGGAGTCGGTGTTGTCGATGATGATGTAGTCTTCAGAACAAATGTCCTCGGGATGGTCGTCATCTCCTCCTGGTGCGGGGTCTCCCATGAATACTCCTAGCTTCCTCGTCAGGTCGTCATTCTTCTCCACTAGCATTGCGATTTCCTCCTCATATCCGTCACGTGTAGACTTGAGTTCCTTTTCAAGCTCCATGTTCCTGGTCATCACCTTCTTCAGGTCTATCATGCTTGCGCACATTTGGTTCTCCTGGCGACGGATGTGCTGGTTTAACTCCTGGATGAAAGCTGCAATGGACCTGTCCCTCCTGGTGTTGATCATCTCCCATTGCTCATCTCGGCGCCCACATATCTGGTGTCCTTCAGATCCTTGTGATAAACTTCGCCGATGCGTCCCATGGCGATGTGGGTTGCCATGCTCTTTCCTAGACTCCAGGTTGGTGCATCAAAGGAAAACTCTATGGGCTCAGTAACTGGCGTGAATGTCCTTCCTGGAACTTGAACTCGAATCATCCAACGCTCCTCCTCTGGTAAAGTGGCGGTGTAGGTCCCGGTGAAGCTTGGTATTCCGATGTTTAGGTACCTAGTGACTTCCTTCAAGTGTCGTCCAAAAGGTGTGTCTTCATCCGGTTGTGCAAACTTGTTCCTTGAGTTCGCCATCCTATAGAGTGGAAAATGGAGAGGAGTCAGAAATGGGTAGAGAAGAGTGACCTATGGTTTAACTTAGTGGTCGTGTCCTACAATCAACGTGTGCTCTGATACCATCTTGTAGCGATCTGACCTCAAACGGTTAAATCTCTGTGCATAAGTGTCATCCCTGGATCGGTAATGCTGACACACATAGTACTTGAAGGATTTATAGCAGAGTGCAATCACACACTTATTACATCGAATGTCTCAAAAGAGAACTTATTACAATATTATGGCTTAAGGCCATCTAAATAAGATAATTGTGGAAGCATCAAAGGTAAATGAGTCCATCAACTCCAACGGCATAGCTGAGTGCACGACAACGACCTAGCGCACCTTACTCTTCGTCTGAAAAGTCCGCAACATGATATATTGCAGCCCGAAACGGGTCAGCACATGGAATATGCTGGCAAAATAACACAGTAGAGCAATGAACAGAATAAATGCTATCACTACATGCATATATGGCTGGTGGAGGCTCTATGGTTATAATGTTTTGCGAAAAGCCAATTTTCCCTACAACAAAGGAATATATTTTGTTTAACTATCATGGTAGTTGATAAACATTGAGAATGGTAACCCCATCTCAATCCCAATTAAACAGTAATTAACAAACCAACAAATTAATTTAGAGTGATGAGAACAACATGATAATCCAATAACCAGATACTCAAGATGTCCATAACTGGGGACACGGCTAACCATGATTAGTTTGTACACTCTGCAGAGGTTTGCACATTTTACCCACAAGACTCGATCTCCTCCGTTGGATTTCTCGCACTACATGGTGTTTGACAAACGGATGACCGAGACACAATCTTTTAGAAACATTAACTATTTACTCTGGGTAGACAGTTACACCTACTTTCCCCTACATCTGCTAGCCTACCACTGAAAGAGGTCATGCAACATACTCAACTATGCTAGAGCCCATAATAGCTTGTGGCTCCACATGGAAGTTTCTAGCATGAATAATCTTATGATCCCTTTGAGCCTGGGTGGCGAACCATAGGATGATCACACGGGTACTCCGGGATATCCTAGGACAACACTGGATTCTCCAGGTGCCCGCAACCAATCCACCCAGATGTGTATTTAAGTAGCCACCTTAAGTTAAACATTAATTAACAATCTCACATATGTCATGGATCACTTAAACCAAACCACGTCTACGAGCATAGCATAGCAATATAAGCATAACGTAGAAGTAACTCCCACGGTTTGATAATAACAAGGCAATAGGTTCTACCTCATCATCTACTTCCTAATACCCACAAGTTAATCACATCCTAATCATGTAGTGTTTGAGGGTTGTAACTAATGCATAAAAACTAGGTAATAAAGAGGTATGATCAATGTGTTACTTGCCTTGCTGACAATCTACAAACCCTAGAGACTCGTAGTAGCACGCTTCGCACTTCGGGAATTCTATTGCAAACAAACAATAGCATACATAATCACTCAAGCATAGATTCACGGGTAAAACTCAGATGAGAAAGTCCAATCTGAAAATTCAGCTAAAGAGTTCCGATTTGCAAAAAGAATCAATCGAATCGGAGCTACGGAACTGAAACTACGGTCAAAAGAACTTCGAATTCAAATCTGCTTGAAACCAAATATTAAATTTTCAAAACCATGTGCAGGTTATTTAACCGGAAAGAGGGGCTCGATATGAAGATTTTGGCGTTGGTTTCACTAGATTTGGACAAACGGTTAAAAAGTTGCGAGGATTTGAAGATTAGGGGCTAATCTGCGATAAAAGTAATCGCGGATAGGTTCCTTGCGAAAATAAAACAGAAAAAGAAAAATCTATCGGACGAACGTCCGCTAACAGAGACTAACGAACGAAATCGTTCGTTAACAGAACTTAACGAACGAACGTTCGTAAAATAAATCTAACTGAAGAAAACCGAGAAAACCGATCTAATAAAAAAATGATCTAGGGTTTTAAAAAAAACGGCGGCGGCTTTTGCGGTTTTACCGGTTCGTGGATGAAAACCAGCGGCGGCGGCGTTGGGATCCGGTGAGGCAGGGCTGCGTTGGGCGGCGGGGCTCCTCGGCGGCGGCGCGGGGCTGCGGGTGGCGGAGCGCGGCGCAGGGCGGCAGCGCTGCAGCGGTTGGGTGACGGAGCGGGGCGGCGCAGTGCGGCGAGCGGCAGCGGCGGCTGCTACTGCGGCTTGCTGCGGCAGCGGTGGGTGGCGAGAGGGGGCCCGAGGCGGCGGCTTTTAAAGCCCCCTGGTCTCCGACTTGGGAGAGGGGGCAGCGGCGGCGAGGCCGAGCCGGACTCCTCGCGGAGTCCGCCGGTGGCATGGCGCGGCACGGAGGCGGTGGCGCGAGCGGGCCGGCTGGGCTGTGGCCCAGTTCGGTGCGGGAGTTTTTTTAAATAAATTCCGCCAAAAGAAAAATCCTAAATAAATATAATAAAAATTCTAAAAATGCCAAAAACAATTTTCACCGTCTAAATAAAATATTTAGAACAAAGTGAACATTTTTGTGGCCTAAAAATGCAGTTTTTGAAAATGCATATTTTTTCTAATTCAAATAAAATAGCAATAAAAATCCAAATAAAATATTTATTTGATTTTAAAAATTTTCCTCCAATATTTATTTTATTTTGGA
This sequence comes from Triticum aestivum, assembly GCF_018294505.1. NCBI lineage: Eukaryota > Viridiplantae > Streptophyta > Magnoliopsida > Poales > Poaceae > Triticum > Triticum aestivum. Next base: position 78,183,171 of record NC_057796.1, on the reverse strand, counting down.
GAAGTCATTTTATCTCCTCTCTTTTATTTGTATATTGGAAATATTTCGGAGAGAAAAATTATTAAAAGCAAAATGATCCTCTTTTCAAATTTGAGAAAATTCAAATATGAAAATGAAAGAAATCCCCAACTCTCTCCGTGGGTCATTGAGTTGCTTAATATTTCAAGGATCGCAAACAAAATACAAATAAAATATGATATGCATATGATGACCTATGTAAAACATCCAAATTGAAAATTGGGATGTTACACGGCGCCGGAGGAAGGTGAGCGCGTCATCTTTCGGTCGAACTTCCTCCGGGGCTTCGGCCTGCCGGCGAGTGGCTTCCTCCGCTCTTTCCTCCGGTTCTACCATTTGCAGCCGCACCACCTCACACCGAACACGGTGGTGCTGCTGTCGGCCTTCGTCACGCTCTGCGAAGGCTACCTCGGCGCTCTCTCCACCCTTGAGCTCTGGGGATAATTCTTCTACACCAAACTCGGCGTCTCCGCCACAAACGAGGCGGCTCAGTGCGGCGCCTTCATCGCGGTGCGGCATCCGGGTGCTGGGAACCACTTCCCGTCCATCACCTTGACGCAATCGGTCAAGCTATGGCAAAAGTCATATTTCTATGTCAAGAACCTCAACCCGGCGATCGACTTCATCAACTTGCCGGCCTACGAAGCCGGCCTGCCGGCTGAGCCCCGCACCAACTGGGCCTTTAAGCCAAATACGCTGTCGACAGCCTCCGCCGCCGTCGCCCGGCTCCAGGAGATGACGGAATCGGAAGGCCTCAAGGCCTCCGATCTGCTGACCGCCTTCATGGACCGCCGGGTTCTCCCTCTTCAAGGCCGGCCTCACCTGATCAGCCAGATAAGCGGGCATCGAGACCCGTGCCGGCTGAGCACTAGGGAGATACCAGCCACAGAGGTGGTCCGCCTGGTGAACGAGATCGCGAACCTCAAACTCTTGGAGTCAGAGTGGCAGTTCGGCAAGCGGTCGTATACCCGCGCGCACCCGCCGCCTGCGGTAAGCTTCTCGACTCTTGGTCTTTTTTTCATCCGCTGGGTTCTTCTTTGCCGACTGACCAGCCGGCCATGACGCAGCTTCTCACGACCCAGCCGGTGGCTGACACCCTGGCGCAGGGCCAGGAGTACGTGCCGGACCGGACGGTAAGCGATGTGGACGACCCCGATCTGGGGGCGGTCGCCATGGAGGAAGACGACGCCACAGGCGGTGGCGATGGAGCAGGCGGCTCCGGAGGAGGAGGCGGCAATCTTGAGGACTGGCCGGACGATGACAAGGAGGAGCACGTGCAGCGCTGCCCGCCAGTTGCCAACAGGGCGGGGGCAAGTTCTTCAGCAGCGCGACTGCGCCGAGCGGTGCGCAAAAACTTCGAGCCGGCACACAGCTGCAAGGCGGCCGGCCGAAGAAACCCAAGGGCTCGGCAGCAGCGACCAGGTGGGAGGAGGCCTCTGTGAAGGTGGCCCGGTTCCAGAAGGATACGAAGCAGCCGCCGACGGTGTCCGCCTAAGTGCTTGCCCTTCCTTGTGTTTTCCTTTTTCTTTTTTGCAAACTCCCTCTGAGTTCGTCTCGTCTTGCTTGATCAGAGCCCCGCTTTCTCTTGAGCGGTCGACCTCCACCTCCATCATCGGGGGGACGGAGAGCTCCACCAACACCCACATAGACCCGTTCGCCGACCTCTGGGAGGCAACGGAGAAGAACGCGCGGGAGGCACGCGAGGAGAAGGAGAGGGCGGAGCAGGCGAAGGCGGACGCAGCCAAGGCGGCGCGGGAGGAGGAGGACACGGCGGCCAAGGCCTGGGAAGAGCAGGCAACCAAGGCCCAGGCGGACGCACGACAAGTCCATAATACAGCATTCCAGGTACAAAAGTATTCATCAAATACATGTATATGAGATTACATCATTGATGAATACAATTATCTGGCATAGCCCTAAGGCTATTAAATGACAGCGGAAGTCTGATAAAAATGGCGGCGGAAGTCTTGGTTTGGCAGCATAACAACTCTGGCTGGGCTCCACAACTCACAGGACTGGCAAGATTACGGCCTAGCACGACGGATCAAGCGAGCAATACGGGTACGACCTGCAAAACTGGCATGACACGCCAGGTCAGTACATTGAATGTACTTGCAAGACAACCAAATACATAGCATCCAAACAAGCTGCAGACAAAGCAAGAACCGAGCGCATGCAACACCCTATCTCATATCAATTACTAAACATGGCATGATAAAAATCAACTAAGCATGAACAAAATCATAACATCTACTAACATGGCAATGACATGGCATATCAGAACATGATTATAACATTGTAATAGCAAAACATAGAATTTTATCTCAATCATGGCATAACTTAGCATGTCAATCAAAGCATAGCATGGCATCAAGAAACTATGCGGAAAATAAACTACCAATAATATCCAATGCAGACATAGCATGTTAACATTATGCAATCATCTTATGTTCTATCATGGTTCTTTAAATGCAAATAATGATATATTATTCCAGTAATGCAACCAAACTTGTGCACCGAGTCCCTCGGACTCTCTTATCAACTGTGATCATCTCTGGGTCACAAACACACCACCAAAGTGGTCTTTCTCAAGAACAACTCGTGATCCTTACGGCAATCACAACCACGACCAACACTTGGTCTCCAACCGTGATCCTTACGGCGATCACAACCACGACCAATATTTACCCCGTGATCCTTACGGCGATCACAACCACTTATCTCATCATCAAAATGTCGTCGTGACTCCTCACGACTATCTCATAGTTCAAATTACCATATTCTTGTTATCACATATTTATTTACCAACTTAATTATTTAGGTTTGTCCTCCATTTAGACCAAGACCTGATAGTGGGACCTACTACAAACTGTTGCTATCGATAGACTTTATACACTCTGCAGAGGTAGCACACTGTACCCACACCACGGAACCCATGGCCTCGTCATCCCATTCGGGTGGACCAACGGTATTCCGACGAAACCAACCTACTGCCATGACGCTCTCCTGGCCACTCCGACCCAATCCCCAACGGGCTGGTCCTGGGTGGCCCCGTGTCTATCAAAGACACCCCTACCACCATCGTGGTCAACTCCCACTCGGGGACACTCCCACTCGGGGACTGGTACCAAAAATCTCAAAAACGAGCACACAAGGTTATGTCCGCTTACCTGATCAGGGTAAGCACGCCCATAACCTTCCCTAGTGGGAGGCACCGGCGAGAGGTCACGACAATAGCTCGCATTAAGGCCTCCCATAAGGCAAATGTGGCAGCACTGAAAAAGTTCGGTTTGGCGGCACTATGACTCGATCCCATCGATGACGGAGGAGGTTTGTTATTATTAAGTCATTTTATTTCCTTCTCCATCATCATGAACATATTTAACATGAGTGCAACATGCCGCATACAAATGCACGAACAAAATATTGAACTCCTCAAGTGCATAACTATAACATAAAGGACACGACAATAGTATATCAACGGTGCATTACAATCCTCATAACAGTTTATAACGATGACATGCAAATAAAGTAGAGTAGTGGCATGGCATTATTAATAATAACATTCTAATTAACATGGCAAAGGTATCATGAAACACAAGCATGCAAGATAGGCATAAAGAAATAACTGCCGATGAAAACGATATAAAACAACTGCAACTACACACACACAAGGTGCAAGCAAAGTCAACATGCAAGTTCGGGGCTCATGATAAGAGGTTGGCTTGCCTGGGGGTCGACAAATACTCCGGGAAGAAGTGCGAAATGATCGCGAAAAGATTTGCCGGAAACAGTTCCTTCTCGGAGGGGGCTGTTTACGGGCAAGGGCAAAAAGGTCATTTTCACTGTGTGAAAATATTATGAAAATGACATCAACGGAACGGGCTCGACGAAACAAAGACGTGGGCTTTGGATTCACCTCATTTGGAGTTGTGGGTAAAAAGATATGACCGTTTAACTATTAGGGACCAATCTGTAAAGAAAATCATTACAAACGGGGCCCTAGCAGAAAAACAGATCGCGTCTTTGTCAGAAATACACTTTCTAGAAAGGAAAGCGCATTCTAACCCGAAGAAGAGGAAGAATACGCTTTCGGTGATTAAAAGCGCATTATCCAGCAATACGCTTTCGCGTGGGGAAAACGACTTCGCGCCTGGGGCGCGTCCACTTATCCAACGTGGCGCTCCCCATCTCGCCGACAGGTGGGGCCCAAAGGTAGGGTCAACGCGGGCGGGGCCTGCCTGGCCTTCTTCTTCCTCACGCTCGGGGTCGAGCGAGGCAGCGGGAGGGGATCGCCCCGACGGCGATCGCCGGCGCGTCCGGCCACCTCTCGCGACGGCCGACCTACCCACGAGCTCAGGAGAACGAGGCGCATCTCCTGGTGGGCTCGGTTGCCAGTGAGGAGCACGGGAGAAGAAGCAGCAGGGCACGCGACGGAGAGGGGCTTCGGGCTCTGGTGGGCATGGGGTTCTGGTGGGGGAAGCGGAGGGGCGGCGAGCCAGGGAGGATCGACGGGGAGTGGCGCGTCCATCCATGGGCTCAGACTGGGCAGGGGACGGCCGGAGAGAGAGAATGGCCGAGGGGAATCGGCGACGGCCATTCGGCCATGGAGGGGGATGTGGAGCTCCGAGGCGAGTGGGGAGGCTTTGAGAGGCGTTGTGGCTGCGGAAGAGCTCGAGGGCTCTACTTATAGCCGCGGGAGAGCTCGGGAAGGGGGGGGCGAGGTGGCACACGGCGTGCGACGTGTCTGTGCGCCGGCGAGGGCGCATGCGCGGCCAAGGCTCACGGGGAGGCACGGGAAGGCGACGAGGGGGATCAAGACGAACGCCAGAGGGTCACAGAGACGAGGAAGGCGTGCGGACGAAAGGAGGAAGAAGACATCGGCGAGGATGACGATGATGCACAGGAGCACACTATTCCGGTCGTTGGCATGGCTCTCCGGAGAAGAAAACGAAGGGGGGCAGCGGTCCAGAGGGAAGACGACGACGAGGGGGGCTACTGGACATTAATGGCGAGGCCAGAGGCGGTCGGGGCAGCGATGCCGACGACCACTGTGGCTAGACCACCGTTTTGGCTGGTTACACGCGTGGTCACCACTGGCATGGCATGCTCTGGGGTTTTAACTGATGTAAATTCATGTCTACCGCGTATTCCTTCCAGCGTGGAGTGTTACCATGGTGAAAGAATCGGGCAGAGACAAATGGAGATGAGTGAAACAAGCTCCACAAGTTTGTTGTTGCAAACTTGGCAACATCCTAGAGATTAAACCAGAGAGGGTAAATGGTAAACTTGATGTCCGGGAGGCTCGGGGTAGAAAGGACTACGGTCCCTGGGAGTTTTGAGGTAAAATGGACAACTATTGACCATAGTTGCTGTACAACCACCAAAACTGACCCAGAAACTTAATCATGATGAAACACTCACTAGGAGTGATGGATTGGGCTATAACTTGGCAAAGCCTGATGATTTGAACATACCATGATGCTGTAAAAAGTTCATACCAAATGGACTCACCAAAATGGTACTTCCTTCACAGCTATCATTTTTGTCCAAAAACTTCAGAAAAATCCTCAGGGCAATTGGTCAAGTGAAATGAGCCACAATTTTGCGGAGATAGGTTATATGAGTAGGAGAAGGCCTGGAAAAATTATCAGCCATATTGGAGCAAGATAAAATACAATTGCTTCACAAACTGAAAATTTGGACAGAAAACAAGAATTGCTCCTGTGCTCACATAGTTCAATGAAATGAAATGAATTTGGGTGGAGGATAATTATTTGAGATACTTGAGAGGATGGAAAAGTTTCATCCCATTTGGAAACACTATGAAGGTACTTCCTTCACAAACTTGTGTTCTGGTCAGAAACTTTGAAAAATTGCACAGGGAGCTAGGTTGAATGGATTGAGCTCATCTTTGGTATCCATGGGTTATTTAACAATGTTAAACACCCTGCCAAATTGCAGCTCAATTGGACTTATCAATAAAGCACTTCCTTTGCAAAATTTCAGAGAAGGCAGAAACTTGCATTGGATCATGTGCCAAATTTTGAACTGTGGAATCATGATATTAGGATGGAACTAGTGATAATATAGCAAGGACAAGCTCCAAAATTTATGTGGGAATTTTCTATGCTATAAAAATAGTAGTTCCTTTGGAAATTGGCAGAAATGCAATATTGGCATTAAATAGGAAAAGGCAATTTTCCTTATTTAATTATGGCCAATATACTTGCCAGAGCTGGAATTAGGCATAAGCATCAACTCCACCAATTCTCATGAATTTAGGAGATGGCTAGATATGCCTTTGGATTTTATTCCTCAGAAAGGCAAGAAAAGGAATAAATCATAATTCAAAAATATTGCATTGGACTTAGCAATATTTTTGCATATCCAAGGTTAAGAAAGATAGGATGATCTCTGGGATCAATTGGGAGGATCAACAGAACAAGGAAAATGGTGGCTCCCTTGTAATCACAAGGGCATATCCAAATTCCTAAAATTTGGAATTAGGGTTTAAGAGGAATTGAGCTTATGCAAATGAGGTCTTGCCCACTGAAAAAGACATGAGCAAGATTTTGAAAGGTTGGAAATGACAAAATTTTGTCAGGGTCTTCCAGCAAACTCAGGAGAAAATTTTTAAAATGAGTGCCAGGGGAGAATAACAGCACAAAAATTGATAACCCAATTTTGGGGCCGTTACACAGCCGCACGCGGCCAGGCTCCACAACTTGTCGTTCCGCTGCGCTCCATGCCGCCGGCGCCAGAGATCCCAGCGCCGACTGGAGGAGCTGGCAACGACCGGCCGGTCATGGAGAGGGAGGGAGCCGACGCCGTCATCCCAAGGTCGGAGGTGCCCCAGCAAACGCCGGCTGCCGGGGCTCAGGGCAGTCGGCCTGACGCGCCGCCGGCGCCTCAAGTTGGTGGCGAGCTGGTGGTGGGGGAGACCCCCGTGGTCCGCCCTCCGGCGTGCCGGCGCGTGGGGAAGGCGACATCGGCGCCGCGGCCTCAGGATATCGGGGCCTCGAGCTCGTCGGTCCCAGATGCGGAGGCCACTAGTGCCGTCCCGCGGGAGTGGACGTCTGGGGGCGGAACGGGTGTCCTGAACAAGGCTACCCAGGAAGTCCGGTCCTTGGTTCAGGCCCAGGGTGACGCCCTCCAGAACTACACGCAGACGTTCCTGGCTTCGCGAGCCGCCGTCCTGGTATGTTCCTTATACTTTGTTTTCGATCTTTGCGATCTTTCACGCACCCACTGGGTGTATCCCCCGAGTTCCGGGCCGGCTGCTGAGCAGGCGGCTCGGAACTTAAAGGTAAGTTCCAAGTGCTGACGCTTTCTCTTCTTCTACTGTCTCTGTTGCAGGATTACCACAACATCCGTGGGGCCACCTTCAACTCCCAGGTCCAGGAGCTAGCCAAGCGGACCGCCGAGTTGACCGAAAGCCGGAGTAAGCACTCCGCTCTTCTTTCTCGCGGGGGCGCGCCAGCGCACCCGCGGGGTGTAGCTCCCGAGATTCAGGCCGACAGCTGAGTAGTCGGGTCGGATCTTCCGGCGACCACTTTCTCTTTTCTCTCTCGTTGAATCGCTCAATCCTTAGTCTCGCAGGGGCGCGTCAGCGCACCCACGGGGTGTAGCCCCCGAGATTCGGGCCGACTACTGAGCAGTCGGGTCGGATCTTCCGGCAACTACTTCTTTCTTTGTTGGTTTGCTGATCTTTTTTCTTTCTTGTCTTCTGCAGGAGCCAACGCCACCTTACGGTAGCAACTGGGCAAGGCTCAGACCGCACTGCATGCCAAGGAGGAGGAGCGCCTCAAGGCGGAGCAAGAGCATGACCGCCTGGCCAAACAGCTGGCTGACCAAGCGAACAAGCATCAGGCGGAGCTGCAGAAGCTCAAGGACGCGGAGGAGGCCCTTCAGGTCGAGTTCAAGACTCAGCGCTCGAACTGGGTCAAGAAGGAGAGAGCCTTGTCAGATGGCTACGTCGATATCGAGGACTTGCTCGATGGTGAGTTGTCCCTCTCTTTCTTCCGCCTGCCGACTTGTCATATGAGCCGGCCTCTGGCTTCATATTTCTTTTTCTTCTTATGCAGAGTATTTCGCTGGTTATTCCGTCACCGCCAACCAAGTCGTCGAGGCTCGTCGTGATGAGCGGAGGCAGGCTGGTGCCATGATCGCGCCCAACGCTCCACGAACCCTCGCCGAGCAGCTGCTTGCCACCCAAGCTCGTCTCCAGCTGGCGCATCGGGCTCTCCGCCGTCTTCAGCGCGCCGGAGCCCAGGTGGTCGCTGCCCTCTGGCAGGGTACTCCCATTCTACGCACCGTCAACCGGACCTCCGACTGGTTGGAGGTGGCCATTGGCCGCATCGAGGCATGGAAGGGCTCCTCCGCCTAGGCGGGTGCACGACGAGCCTTGGAGTTCGTCAAGGGGTGGTACCCCAAGCTGAACTTGGATCAGCTGGTCACCCTCCGTGTCGAAGCCGGCGAGGAGTTGGAGGTGGTGGCGCCCGCGCTCTATCATCGCGCCGCGATGATCGCTGAGTACACAGACACCAGTGTCTTCCTCCCCGAGCTAGACGAGGCGGGTGTCGAGGTGCCGCCCAACTGGTTCGGGCTGAACCCAGAAGGCGGCAAAGACTCGGTGGAGGAGATTGCCTCCAGCGATGAAGGCGAGGAGGAGGAGGAAGAGGACGGCGAGGACGACGCGCCGGATGGTGACGACGATGGCCGGCCTCAACCTGACCAAGTCTCGACCAACGACCAGCGCACCAGCGAGCCGACTGCTGCCGATGCTGAGCAGGCTGAGACCCCTCAGGCGGCCGCTCCACCACCCGGAGCCTCGACCTCCGCTGACCCCTCCGATCCGGCTGCTGCTCCTCTGGCCTAGGCGGCCAAGTTATCTTTCCTTTTCCTGCTTTGTAACCTCTTGAACAAAATTGTTAAGTTCACGCAGTTCCACCCGCTGGGGGTGTATTCAAACTCTGTTGAATGCTGGCCGAGGTCCTTTTTGCTATGTAAAGTGTCTTTGCCAATTTCGGACTTGTCTTGCTTTTCTGCTCCTTTGGCTTTTTCCTTTGCCGCCTTCCCTTGGCTGCCGCCTTGCCAGCTGGACAGCCGCTCTGCGGTCTATGGCTGGGTCAAGTACTTGGCCGGTTTGGGAAGGCAAGTACTTTAGTCGTTGGTAGAGTGTAGCAAATTAAGTTAGTAACCGGTCGGCGAGGCGAGGAGCCGGCTTGGCTTATGCCAATGTTTTAGTCCTTAGCCATTTTTCATGTGGGCACCGTTTCCTGCCTTTAACTCTTGCCGGCCGGATAGTCGCTCTGCGAGCTGCGGCTTATGGCAAGAGCGGGCTTAGGTGCCGGGACACTACTTGTCCGACTGCAGGTAGCATTGACATAGTACAAGGCGGCAAGCCCCCGGGCCGACTGGTCGAACCCGGTGCCAGGCAGAATAATGAAATAACACATTCATAGGCATAGAACTTATCATATAGATAAAAAGGGTAGCCCCCGAGTGCTCCTCGAGGGACCTGATGTCTTAGTACTTAATACAAAAGGTACCGTGGTACATACTAAATCAACTGCAAAATCTTTGGAGGACATTTGTGTTCCATGGGCGCTCCGATTCCTTGCCCGAATCGTCTCTCTTGCGTGCTCTCGGCTTCTGCGCGTTGATGAGGTAGTAGGAGTCGTTGCCTAATGCTTTGCTGATGATGAAGTGTGACACCCAAAATTTTATTTGGCTTTTTCAAAACTTTTCCTTGTTTTGAGGGGGGGGGTGATTTGAATTTTCTTTTTCTAAAAGAACTCTCCCTCTCAAAATATTTTCTTTTATGACCAGTGCTTCATTTTTTTGGATTCACTCAAAACATGATTTCTAGTCTTGGAGGTTTTCCTCTTTTATTTGGACTCAAACCAAAATGTTTTTTTTCTCTTGGAAAAAAATGCCTTCTGAAAATTTCTTTGAAAAAGGCCCTATAGCTTTTGAAATGATTCTTTGCCACTTTCAAAAAATCCTCTTGCCATGACCCAAGGGTAAATCCACTCTCCTAAACCTCCCCTCATCTTTGGATCATGATTTGCATCAAGTCCAGCAAGTTGAACCTCCCCATATGATTTTTTTCCATTTAAAATCTTACCAAAACAAATTTCTGTATTCTATTCTAGCCCTTGGAGATTTTCAAAGGAACTACCCTTTCTGTTTTGATTCTTGCCCCCAAACCTTTTTCCCTTCCTAGTCCTTTGAACCCTCAACCTAGATCCATGAAGATCCACTGGTCTTCAGTTCAAACTTTTCAAACTATACTTGCTGCAAGTTTGGACCAGATTTGTCAAATTTGATGAAATTCATTCAAATCCTTCTCCTAAAAATCTGAGAAAAATCAGGCAGCCTCTGGGTGCATTGAGAGGTCACCTCACCAAGTCCCAGCCCCAGGAAAATTTTCTTCATGCCAAATCATTCTGTCGAACACCTGCAGGGCATTGTCAATATCAAGTTCAGTAAAGTTCAGAGAACAGTTCAGTGTTACTGTCGTTTTCTTCAGAAACGGTTGTCGATCTCAACAGTGCCGCGTTGTCGCCGTGTTCCCCGTCCCCTCCCCCTTGTCCCTGCACCGCACGAGCGCCTGGACACTTGCGGACGTCGGCGGCGAGCTGGAGGAGGTGCGCCGCCCCGTGACCGATGCCAGCGGCGGCTTTGCGGCCGCCAGAGAGAGGCGCGGCGCAGACGGCGCCACCCAGCGCCGCCCAAGCCACCGGAGCTTGCTGCGTGGCCTTCCACTCCCCAGAACGCGCTGCCACTCTCGTCGTGAACCGTTGGGAGCGGAGCGTGCTCTCTGCCACCGTCGTGCCCGTGCGGCCACCCCACCGTGGACCGGCGCCATTACGCCAAGACCGACCCAGCTTAGCAGTGGAACGGCACCAGTAAACCTCACTGATGCTGCCAGGCCACTCAAACCCCCTGCTCAACCACTGCCTCGCTGTAATCGCTCGCCGGAGATTTCCCGTTCACGGCCATCCCCTCGAATCGCCTATAAATAGAGGCCCCGAGCTCGAACTCGAACCCACACCATCTCTGCACTCCACCTAGACCGCGCCCAGCCACTTCAAGAGCCCCGGGGGAGCCTTCTTCCCCAGCTCCGGCCGCCGCGACCCGCCACGGGATCCAGCTCGATTCGCTCCCGTGCGTGCACCTCCGCCTCCCATCTCTTGCCAGTAGCTCTCTAGTGCATCCCTCCTTCTGACCCGCGCTTCAATTCGAAGTTTGCAGCACTCACCGGAGTTCTCCACCATCACCCGAGCCGCCGTCCGCTGGAGAAAGTGTCGCCGTCGACGTGGTGCTCTCCGTCGGTCGAGTCCACCACCCACCGACGCGGAAGGACACGCTGAAGCTCTTGGTACACCCCGATCTCCCTGTCTCGCCGTGGTTCGACGCCGGCGACCTCCGCAGCCTTCGGGCGCCGGCGAGGTTTTTAAACCTGACATGTGGGACCCCCTGTCAGCCTCTCTTCTGTTTCCCCTCGCGATACATTTTCTGTTGGCGCCTTCGGGCAAATACGTCTTCCCTTTGAGCTTGCGCGTTTCTTTCCGAAGCGTTTTCTGTTTTCTCAGTTAAGCCCCTGGAGCTTTTCTGTTTCATTACAGATGAGTCCCTGGACAGAAACCTTTATAACTTTTTAATAAAAAGTGATTTTTGACTGATTCTTTTTTTGTCAATCTTGTATTTTTGTCTAGTTTTTTATAGTATTTATTTGGAAAAAATTTGGAGAAGTTTTTATGCACGCGTTGGTTTTCACGTTAGTGCTCGTTTTCGTTATGCCGTAGGTTCCGGAAGGGGTGACGGAGCCGCGAACTTCGCCGAGCTAGACTCCGACTTCTCCGAACCAGGAAAGCATGTTTGAACCTTTGATATGATAGGTGTTTTGCATGTTTGCGTGAGAGGTTGTGCGTGGCATACAAGTATCGGTGAGTACCTCGTTGCTTGTGAGACAACTACCCGCGTGTTCCAAAGTTGCGATGATCTCTGATGAGAGATGGCCTAACCATGTGGTGACATGGAGGGCAGCAAGGTGGTACTGTTGTAGCATGCCAGCCTTGTGTCATCCGACAAACTCCGACGTTAACGTGGACGGAGTCACGTTACCGTTCTTCCCCCTTCCGTGCTACCACATGTTTTCTGCGAGAATGCGGTTTAGTAAGTTGGTAACCTCTTTCCGTGTACACACCAAACAGAGGGGCCGGGATGATGGTTCCATGGCCCTGGATTAAAGCCAGTCATCCGGTCAGGGGGCATGGGTGTTTCCGGTTGGGACCGAGAGGGGGGCACCCCTTAGAGCGCGCGTATAGAAATTTGATCCCATGCTACGAGAGGTTGTAGCCTCCCCGTCTCAAGGTTTTTCTTGGACGTTGCCGAGGGTGATTCCTGGCTTCGGATTGTTGAATGGGTGTGTACTGGTTAGATGTGTTTCTTCCAAAACACCGTAGACGGAACTAGTCCCCGTGACTACTGAAATCCGTTGGCTGTGGTTAAAGTACAAACTCTGCAGAGTCAAATCCTTCCGAGTCATCGTATCCATGGTCAAGTATCGTGATCAGTGTATCCATATCTATGTCAAGTCCTCGTGGTTTGTTTTCCTTCCCGGTAAGTGAACATGAGTAGTAGACTTAGCTGAACGTTACTCCTGTGGATGGACTAACCCTGTTATTTACCTCATGCCTGATTATTCGCTGGATATGATTTAAATGATTGAGCTAATAAGATGTTAAATTATGAAGCCCTTTATGTGATGTCGCTCAGACGTCCGACTGTGGCATGCACTATATTTTATTTCCAGTTATAAGCCCTTTATGTGGTGTCGCCCTGACGCCCGACTGCGGCATTATTATTCTTGCAGTTTCCTCTCGAGGAGTCATTCAGACCCTCGCTTGGCACCAGTATTACTCTTCTTGCAGTTTCCTCTCGAGGAGTCATTCAGACCCTCGCTTGGCACCATTATTACTATTCTTGCAGTTTCCTCTCGAGGAGTCATTCAGACCCTCGTTTGGCACCCAGTATTTTATTTTGGGATTTCGGGAGGACTACCGCCCGACTTCTCTGTCATTTTTTTCATGCATTATTATCCCTATGTCTGAACGCACTTGTCAGTCTGTTCACATGCTTCATGTTTACATTTGTTATATCTTATGTCCGAACTATCTTGCGAGTACTTTCATAGTACTCACCTGGCTTGTTGATTTGGCCAGATGTTGACAAGGGTGATCTCTTGGATGAAGAGTTTGATAGTGCGTCCGACGCCTAGAGGAGTCCCAGTCAGTCCTGTGCGATCCCGGATAATGGTCACTTGTATTATATACGCTTCCGCCACCCGCAATAAGTCTCCTCGAGCCTCACTCCGACGCTCGAAGAGCTGTAGTCTTCAGGAGTCATATCACCCACTTCGCGGTGATATATCCACCACCGTTGTTATTGTGAGTTAGTAGTTATGCCACCCTATCCGCCGTCTTGTTTTATCGGCATTCATGTAATAAATTGTTGAGCACTCCCCGCTCGACCTTGTATTATATTCAGTACTCCTGGTATTTTTCTTCTGTGACCAAGATATTGTCTACCAGTGAGAAGGAATTCTTCTTTACTGGTCCGTAAAAGGGATTGGTCTCTCAATAATTATTTTATTGAAAGACCGGTCGTGACAAGCTTGGTATCAGAGCCAGGCTGACTGTAGGAAGCCACTAGGTGCGATTGCTAATCGGTTATTAGCGTCTTTTGTGCTTTTTCAGCATTTTGCAATTGTAGCTATTTTCTGTTGGTCATCATAAATTTATGACATGACTACTCAGAATTTTTGCCTACTTTTGTAGATGGCTGGCAGCAACTGTGAGACTCGAGTGTTCACGAACGTGCCCGAGGGGTTTGTCAAACTCCTCGTCTCCATCACCAAACTCGCGATCGGGCCAGCGGCTCCTCCGGAGTTCACGCTTTACCAGCACAAGCTCAGCGACGACGTGTCTATGCACCAAGCTGTGGTGCAATTCAAGGGAGGACGTTCTGCAGCTTGCCACTTCCGTTTTGTGGGAAGGGCCATGCCTACAGAGAGGCATGCCATGCAGATGGCCGCCCGGGAGGCGATAGCTCGTTTTCGGGACATCCTTCCTACGATGAAGACTCGTCGCTACCGCTACCTCCCATGCCATGTGCCTTATACCAGTCACTATGCATTCGCCTGCCATCAGGGAGAACGAGATGAGGCCATCGAGATGGTTGTGGAGTATCTCAAGGCTCTGGAGGAGTCTTTCGACAACCTCGTGGACGATCTTGTGGCTGCCCGCATGGACTTAGTACGGGGCGGTCCTGCCAGCAGGAAGGAGCTTCTTCACACAGCACCGCCTCTGACATTTGTTTCGTCCTCAGCATCTTATGCACCGGCCGTTTTAGCCACTGCCCGCCGTCTGCCTACCACTGAGGAGTTCGACCGAGTCATCGCTCCTACTCCAGTCAGAGCTGCACCGCCGGCCACACCCGCACTACCGCCTGTCGCCCCCGCACCATCACCGCAGCGCAGTGTTACATGCCAGGAGCCAGCTAGAGAGGAGGTGGAGGTTGAATCTCCTGGACCGCTGAGTCTTGCCCTCGGCAAGGGGAAGGACATCGTCACCATCTCCGACTGAGAGCGCCGAGTAGCCGCGCGTTATGTCTGCTTGTATGATGTGTTTTCTCTGTACGCTAGTTTGTATTAGTATGTTTGCTGCTTTCCGGGGAGTACGCTAGTCTAAATAACATGTCAGGAATGTGTACGCACATCCTGAGTGTTCTATCGTGTGTTTGCTTTTCGCGTGTAAGATATATGCTAAGCAGTTCTTCTCCGTGCAAAATCGTTTATGTTTTCTTGAAAATCTTGAGATCTTTTGAATTTTTGTCTTTGCAAGATTTCCTTTGTGCCACACGGTTCTTCTCATGGGTTTTGCAAAATAATACCCCTCCCCCCAGACTGGAAAAATGTCTCGCCCGGGGACTCGCTCCATGCCCAATCAGCCAGAAGAAGTTTATGGGACACAGACTAGCAACAACTTCACTCAGGGTCAGTCCAGTCAACAGGACAGCGAAGCAGCCCTGTCTCAAGTATGCCGTCTTTTCGAGCAAAGCCAGCAACAGCACCAAGAGATGATGAATCACGTCATCAATATGGGAAACCACCGTGTACCCTATCAACCGCATTTCAAGTTATCTGAGTTACAGAAGACTCGCCCTTCAACTTTTGCTCACACTGATAGGCCGCTGGAAGCCGATGACTGGCTTCGTGATATCGAAAGGAAGCTGATCATTGCTCAGTGTTCAGATCATGAGAAGGTGCTTTATGCACCACACTACCTTACTGGAGCAGCTACAGCATGGTGGGAAAACTTCTTACACATGCATCCCAGTGAACACAACATCACCTGGGAAGAGTTCAAGGAAGGCTTCCGTGGGGCACACATCCCCAGGAGCATCATAAAAATCAAGAAGAGAGAATTTGATGACCTGAAGCAGAGACGCATGTCAGTGATAGAATACAATGGTCAGTTTACCCAGCTATCCCGTTATGCCTACGACGAGCATATGACTGAGAGCAAGGAGATGGAAAAATTCCTGGACGGTCTGGCACCGGCACTAAAGTGCCAACTGGTTGTACACACTTTCCCGGATTTTAAAACTCTGGTTGACAAGGCCATTACCTTGGAGAATGAGCGCCGTAGTCTGGAAGATATCCATAAGCGGAAAAGGGATAAGACGACCCTCGCTCGCAACAACCGAAGCAAGACTGAGATCCCAAGGACAGGAGCAAGGAAATCCACGACTACTGATCTAAGGCCCGTCAGGCAGTTTCATGCCAGGGACAAGGAATTCACGTACCATCCAGGGGTCACCTGCTATGCTTGTGGTGAAGAAGGGCACTATGCTAAACAATGCCCAAAGCCGAGGAACTCGGCCCCCAAGCCGAACAATGGTGGAAACAATCCAGCCCCCAAGCGCAACAATTTCAATCCCAACAACAACCACAAGAAGGGCCACCTGAACCATGTGACCAGGGATGAAGCGCAGAATGCCCCAGACATCATGCTCGGTACGTTCCCTGTCAACACAGTACCCGCCACGGTTTTGTTTGATTCTGGAGCTTCCCATTCGTTCGTTTCGAAGAGTTTTGTTTTGCAACATGGTTTTCCGATACTTCCCTTGGAAAAATCTATGATCATCAAGTCCCCCGGAAATAAGTAAGTCGCTCAGAGTTACTGCCAAGGGGTAATCATTGAGTTCGAAGGACTACAGTTCCAAGCAAATCTCATCGTGTTGGAAAATAAAGGACTGGATGTCATTTTAGGGATGGATTGGTTAACCACCAACAAAGGATTCATTGACTTTTTCAATCGGACCGTGATTCTCACTCATCATCATGGCAAGACTATAAGGGTTACAGCTCAAGAAAGGCCACGGTCGAAGCAACCGAAACTGAACAAAATGGAGATTTCGGAATTGAGAAAAGTTCCAGTGGTGTGCGAGTTCCCAGACGTATTTCCTGAAGAACTACCAGGCATGCCACCAGACCGAGAGATAGAGTTCAGCATAGAACTAGCACCTGGCACCGCTCCATCTATAAGAAGCCTTATAGAATGGCACCCTCAGAATTGGTGGAGTTGAAGAAGCAGATAAAGGAATTATTGGACAAAGGGTTTATTCGAGCCAGCTCCTCACCATGGGGTTCGCCAGTGTTGTTCCCCAAGAAAAAGGATGGGACACTGAGACTGTGTATAGACTATCGAGCCCTCAATATGGTCACCATCAAAAACAAATATCCGATGCCACGGATAAATGATTTGTTTGACCAGCTCGCACAAGCCAAGGTGTTCTCAAAAATTGATTTGAGATCGGGATATCATCAACTGAAAGTACGGACAGAAGATATCCCTAAAACAGCATTCACCTCCAAATACGGATTATATGAATTCACAGTGATGCCTTTTGGTCTAACAAACGCCCCCGCATATTTCGTCCACCTCATGAACAAAGTGTTCATGAAATTCATGGACAAATTTGTTGTGGTGTTCATTGACGATATTCTGGTTTACTCAAGGACACCGGAAGAGCATGCTGAGCATCTCAGAATTGTTTTGGGAGAATTGAGGAAACATTAGTTGTATGCCAAATTTAGCAAGTGTGAATTTTGGCTAAGACAAGTTGGTTTCCTAGGACATATATTGAACCAAGAAGGCGTGGCCGTAGACCCAGAAAAAGTCAAAGCCATACTTGACTGGAAGCCACCCGCCAATGTTACAGATGTGCGGAGTTTCCTGGGAATGGCCGGATACTACAGAAGATTTATTGAAGGATTCTCCACTGTGGCAAAACCAATAACACAGTTGCTCAAGAAAGACAAGAAATTTGTATGGACAGAAGCATGCGAGAAGAGCTTCCAAGAACTTAAGAAGAAGCTGACAACCGCACCGGTCTTAACTGTGCCAGACATACACAAGAGTTTTGAAGTGTATTGTGACGCGTCCCGAAAAGGTCTCGGATGTGTACTAATGCAGGATGGCAAAGTTGTCGCGTATGCCTCCAGGCAGCTGCGAAAACATGAGGAAAATTACCCAACGCATGACTTGGAGCTAGCAGCAGTCATTCATGCACTCAAGGAGTGGAGGCACTTTCTGTTGGGAAATCGCTGTGAAATATATACGGACCATAAGAGCCTCAAGTATATTTTCACACAACCAGAGCTAAATTTACGCCAACGACGCTGGTTGGAATTGGTCAAGGACTATGATGTCGGCATTCATTACCATCCAGGGAAAGCAAATGTAGTGGCCGATGCCCTTAGCCGAAACCCCAGCCCAGACAACGACGGTCCGCAAAACTTGAGGCCTGAGTTTCAGCAAGAGTTCGCTAGGCTCAACATGGTGCTAGTCTCTGAGGGCACCGTATCAAACCTGGAGATACAACCCACCCTAGTGGAACAAATCAAGAAGGCTCAACAGGGACATCCCAGCATCGAAGGTATAAAGAAGAAAATGAACCTTGGTAAGGCTTCAGAGTTCGTCACGGACAGTGAAGGAATATTATGGTACGGAGACAGACTTTGCGTACCTAACATTGAGGAACTCAAGCAACAAATCTTGACCGAAAGCCACACCGCTCCATATTCAATCCATCCTGGAGGAACTAAAATGTACAAAGACATTCAGGA
Organism: Triticum aestivum; assembly: GCF_018294505.1. NCBI lineage: Eukaryota > Viridiplantae > Streptophyta > Magnoliopsida > Poales > Poaceae > Triticum > Triticum aestivum. Next base: position 78,164,948 of record NC_057796.1, on the reverse strand, counting down.
AAGATTTTGGTGGCACGGTATGAAAAGGGATATAGCCGCGTTTATTGCTTGTTGCGATTCATGTCAGCGCATCAAGGCCGAGCATCAAAAGCCAGCAGGACTACTCCAGCCAAACAGGATACCGGAGTGGAAATGGGATGAAATAGGAATGGATTTCATCGTCGGACTACCCCGGTCACAACGCAGAAATGACGCCATATGGGTCATCACAGACCGACTAACCAAGGTTGTTCATTTCATTCCCGTAAAGACTACCTACTCCACCCAAAGACTGGCCAAACTTTATCTCTCCTGTATAGTTTGCTTGCATGGAGTCCCAAAGACTATAATATCCGACCGAGGCACCCAATTTGTCTCCAAATTTTGGGATCACCTGCAACAAGCTCTGGGCACGCAGCTAGATTTCAGTACAGCATACCACCCTCAGACTGATGGACAAACGGAACGTGTGAACCAAATCCTAGAGGATATGCTGAGAGCCTGTGTGCTCACCTATGGGTCCAGTTGGGAAGAGAGTTTGCCGTATGCCGAGTTTGCTTACAACAACAGTTACCAAGCCAGCTTGCAAATGGCACCCTTTGAGGCATTGTACGGACGGAGGTGTCGTACCCCACTGAATTGGTCAGAAATAGGTGACAGTCGTATCTTCGGCCCGGACATGCTCGAGGAGGCCGAGGAGAAAGTTAAACAATCAGGGACAGACTCAAGACAGCACAGAGCCGACAAAAGAGCTACTACGATCAAAAACATCGTGAAGTCAGTTTTGAACCTGGTGATTCTGTGTACCTACGAGTGTCTCCTATGAGGGGCATGCAACGGATCAAAATTAAGGGGAAGCTAGCCCCGAGATTTATTGGACCATTCCGTATAACCGCACGAAGAGGCACAGTAGCCTACAAACTAGACTTACCCAAGGAGCTGTCAGACGTCCATGACGTATTCCACGTCTCTCAACTGAGAAAATGTGTGAGTAACCCAGAGAAGCATGTATCTCATGAGAGCATTGATATGCAACCAGACCTCACCTACAGAGAGCGGCCGGTAAAGATATTGGAAGAGTCTGAAAGGAGGACCCGTCAGAAAACAACTAAAATTTTCAAAGTCCAGTGGAGCAATCACACCGAGGATGAAGCTACATGGGAAAGGGAAGATTTCCTTCAGGCAGAATACCCATATCTATTTGAGGATCAGCAGAAATCTCGAGGACGAGATTTTTCCTAAGGGGGTAGGTGTTGTGACACCCAAAATTTTATTTGGCTTTTTCAAAACTTTTCCTTGTTTTGAGGGGGGGTGATTTGAATTTTCTTTTTCTAAAAGAACTCTCCCTCTCAAAATATTTTCTTTTATGACTAGTGCTTCATTTTTTTGGATTCACTCAAAACTTGATTTCTGGTCTTGGAGGTTTTCCTCTTTTATTTGGACTCAAACCAAAATGTTTTTTTCTCTTGAAAAAAAATGCCTTTTGAAAATTTCTTTGAAAAAAGCCCTATAGCTTTTGAAATGATTCTTTGCCACTTTCAAAAATTCCTCTTGCCATGACCCAAGGGTAAATCCACTCTCCTAAACCTCCCCTCATCTTTGGATCATGATTTGCATCAAGTCCAGCAAGTTGAACCTCCCCATATGATTTTTTTCCATTTAAAATCTTACCAAAACAAATTTCTGTATTCTATTCTAGCCCTTGGAGATTTTCAAAGGAACTACCCTTTCTGTTTTGATTCTTGCCCCCAAACCTTTTTCCCTTCCTAGTCCTTTGAACCCTCAACCTAGATCCATGAAGATCCACTGGTCTTCAGTTCAAACTTTTCAAACTATACTTGCTGCAAGTTTGGACCAGATTTGTCAAATTTGATGAAATTCATTCAAATCCTTCTCCTAAAAATCTGAGAAAAATCAGGCAGCCTCTGGGTGCATTGAGAGGTCACCTCACCAAGTCCCAGCCCCAGGAAAAATTTTCTTCATGCCAAATCATTCTGTCGAACACCTGCAGGACATTGTCAATATCAAGTTCAGTAAAGTTCAGAGAACAGTTCAGTGTTACTGTCGTTTTCTTCAGAAACGGTTGTCGATCTCGACAGTGCCGCGTTGTCACCGTGTTCCCCGTCCCCTCCCCCTTGTCCCTGCACCGCACGAGCGCCTGGACGCTTGCGGACATCGGCGACGAGCTGGAGGAGGTGCGCCGCCCCGTGACCGACGCCAGCGGCGGCTTTGCGGCCGCCAGAGAGAGGCGCGGCGCAGACGGCGCCACCCAGCGCCGCCCAAGCCACCGGAGCTCGCCGCGTGGCCTTCCACTCCCCAGAACGCGTTGCCACTCTCATCGTGAACCGCTGGGCGCGGAGCGCGCTCTCTGCCGCCGTCGTGCCCGTGCGGCCACCCCACCATGGACCGGCGCCATTACGCCAAGACCGACCCAGCTTAGCAGTGGAATGGCACCAGTAAACCTCACTGATGCTGCCAGGCCACTCAAATCCCCTGCTCAACCACTGCCTCGCCGTAATCGCTCGCCGGAGATTTCCCGTTCACGGCCATCCCCTCGAATCACCTATAAATAGAGGCCCCGAGCTCGAACTCGAACCCACACCATCTCTGCACTCCACCTAGACCGCGCCAAGCCACTGGAAGAGCCCCGGGGGAGCCTTCTTCCCCAGCTCCGGCCGCCGCGACCCGCCACGGGATCCAGCTCGATTCGCTCCCGTGCGTGCACCTCCGCCTCCCATCTCTTGCCAGTAGCTCTCTAGTGCATCCCTCCTTCTGACCCGCGCTTCAATTCGAAGTTTGCAGCACTCACCGGAGTTCTCCACCATCACCCGAGCCGCCGTCCGCCGGAGAAAGTGTCGCCGTCGACGTGGTGCTCTCCGTCGGTCGAGTCCACCACCCACCGACGCGGAAGGACACGCTGAAGCTCTTGGTACACCCCGATCTCCCTGTCTCGCCGTGGTTCGACGCCGGCGACCTCCGCAGCCTTCGGGCGCCGGCGAGGTTTTTAAACCTGACATGTGGGACCCCCTGTCAGCCTCTCTTTTGTTTCCCCTCGCGAAACGTTTTCTGTTGGCGCCTTCGGGCAAATACGTCTTCCCTTTGAGCTTGCGCGTTTCTTTCCGAAGCATTTTCTGTTTTCTCAGTTAAGCCCCTGGAGCTTTTCTGTTTCATTACAGATGAGTCCCTGGACAGAAACCTTTATAACTTTTTAATAAAAAGTGATTTTTGAATGATTCTTTTTTTCAGTCTTGTATTTTTGTCTAGTTTTTTATAGTATTTATTTGGAAAAAATTTGGAGAAGTTTTTATGCCCGCGTTGGTTTTCACGTTAGTGCCCGTTTTCATTATGCCGTAGGTTCCGGAAGGGGTGATGGAGCCGCGAACTTTGCCGAGCTAGACTCCGACTTCTTCGAACCAGGCAAGCATGTTTGAACCTTTGATATGATAGGTGTTTTGCATGTTTGCGTGAGAGGTTGTGCGTGGCATACGAGTATCGGTGAGTACCTCGTTTCTTGTGAGACACCTACCCGCGTGTTCCAAAGTTGCGATGATCTCTGATGAGAGATGGCCTAACCATGTGGTGACATGGAGTGCAGCAAGGTGGTACTGTTGTAGCATGCCAGCCTTGTGTCATCCGACAAACTCCAACGTTAACGTGGACGGAGTCACGTTATCGTTCTTCCCCCTTCCGTGCTACCACATGTTTTCTGCCAGAATGCGGTTTAGTAAGTTGGTAACCTCTTTCCGTGTACACACCAAACAGAGGGGCCGGGATGATGGTTCCATGGCCCTGGATTAAAGCCAGTCATCCGGTCAGGGGGCATGGGTGTTTCCGGTTGGGACCGAGAGGGGGGCACCCCTTAGAGCGCGCGTATAGAAATTTGATCCCATGCTACGCGAGGTTGTAGCCTCCCCGTCTCAAGGTTTTTCTTGGACGTTGCCGAGGGTGATTCCTGGCTTCGGATTGTTGAATGGGTGTGTACTGGTTAGATGTGTTTCTTCCAAAACACCGTAGACGGAACTAGTCCCCGTGACTACTGAAATCCGTTGGCTGTGGTTAAAGTACAAACTCTGCAGAGTCAAATCCTTCCAAGTCATCGTATCCATGGTCAAGTATCGTGATCAGTGTATCCATATCTATGTCAAGTCCTCGTGGTTTGTTTTCCTTCCCGGTAAGTGAACATGAGTAGTAGACTTAGCTGAACGTTACTCCTGTGGATGGACTAACCCTGTTATTTACCTCATGCCTGATTATTCGCTGGATATGATTTAAATGATTGAGCTAATAAGATGTCAAATTATGAAGCCCTTTATGTGATGTCGCTCAGACGTCCGACTGTGGCATGCACTATATTTTATTTCCAGTTATAAGCCCTTTATGTGGTGTCGCCCTGACGCCCGACTGCGGCATTATTATTCTTGCAGTTTCCTCTCGAGGAGTCATTCAGACCCTCGCTTGGCACCAGTATTACTATTCTTGCAGTTTCCTCTCGAGGAGTCATTCAGACCCTCGCTTGGCACCAGTATTACTATTCTTGCAGTTTCCTCTCGAGGAGTCATTCAGACCCTCGTTTGGCACCCAGTATTTTATTTTGGGATTTCGGGAGGACTACCGCCCGACTTCTCTGTCATTTTTTTTCATGCATTATTATCCCTATGTCTGAACGCACTTGTCAGTCTGTTCACATGCTTCATGTTTACATTTGTTATATCTTATGTCCGAACTGTCTTGCGAGTACTTTCATAGTACTCACCTTGCTTGTTGATTTGGCCAGATGTTGACGAGGGTGATCTCTTGGATGAAGAGTTTGATAGTGCGTCCGACGCCTAGAGGAGTCCCAGTTAGTCCTGTGCGATCCCGGATAATGGTCACTTGTATTATATATGCTTCCGCCACCCGCAATAAGTCTCCTCGAGCCTCACTCCGACGCTCGAAGAGCTGTAGTCTTCAGGAGTCATATCACCCACTTCGCGGTGATATTTCCACCACCGTTGTTATTGTGTGTTAGTAGTTATGCCACCCTATCCGCCGTCTTGTTTTATCGGCATTCATGTAATAAATTGTTGAGCACTCCCCGCTCGACCTTGTATTATATTCAGTACTCCTGGTATTTTTCTTCTGTGACCAAGATATTGTCTACCAGTGAGAAGGAATTCTTCTTTACTGGTCCGTAAAAGGGATTGGTCTCTCAATAATTATTTTATTGAAAGACCGGTCGTGACATGAAGGGGCCTTCCTAAGGGGCCGAGAGCTTGTGCTGGCCGGCTGTTCGCTGGATCAGCCGGAGCACAAGGTCTCCCTCTTGGAAGGATCTTGGCTTGACCTTCCGACTGTGGTAGCGGCGTAGACTCTGCTGGTAGATGGCGGACCGGTTGAGTGCCAATAGCCGGCACTCTTCCAGCAAATCGACATCGTCTTCTCGTGCCTCCTTTGCCTCCGCTTCTGTGTACATGGTGACGCGAGGTGATCAAACTCAATGTCAGTTGGGATGACGGCCTCGGCACCGTACACGAGAAAGAATGGAGTGAAGCCGGTTGATTTGTTCGGAGTGGTGCGGAGGCTCTAGAGGATGGCCGGCAGCTCATCGATCCAACAGCCGGCCAACCGCTCCAATGGCTCGACCAGTCGGGGCTTGATGCCGGAGAGGATGAGGCCGTTTGCTCGCTCAACTTGGCCGTTTGACTGGGGATGGGCAACGAACGCTAAGTCCAGTTGGATGCCCTGCGTCGCGCAGAGACAGGCCAAGGCTCCCTTGGCAAAGTTCGTGCCATTGTCGGTGATGATGCTGTGTGGCACACCGTATCGGATGGCGATGTCTGCGATGAAGGTCACAGCAGTCGGACCGTTTAACTTCTTAATTGGCTTCGCTTCAATCAACTTGGTGAATTTGTCCACGGCGACGAGCAGATGGGTCATGCCGCCGTGTGCTGTCTTGAATGGTCCCACCATGTCCAACCCCCATACGGCAAAGGGCCAAGTAAGGGGGGTGGTCTTGAGTGCAGAAGCCGGTAGATGTTGCTTGGAGCTGAACTACTGACACCCTTTGCAATGCTTCACCAACTCCTTGGCATCTTCCAAAGTAATCAGCCAGAAGAAACTATGGCGGAAAGCTTTGGCGACAAGGGATCTGGAGGCCGCGTGGTGGCCGCACTCGCCTTGGTGGATATCTTTGAGGATTGCTTGGCCATTCTCTGGTTCTACGCAGCGCTGGAAGACTCCAGTTGCGCTGCGTCTGACAAGCTCTCTGTTTACTATCGTGTAGGCTCCTGCTCGGCGCTGCACTTGCCGAGCCGAGATCTCATCAGCCGGCGGCTCTCTGTTCACCAGAAACTTGAGGATCGGTTGCGCCCATGATGGTGCTTGAATTTCTTCTACTGCCACTACGGCCACTTGTACTAGGGCGGTTGGGTTGGGAGGCGGCGGGTTGGAGTCGATTGCTGCTTGCTGCATCGTTGATGTCTCCGGGCCGACTGCTGCAGCCCCCGGGCCGGGCTGTGAAGCCCCCGGGCCGGATGCGACTGCTGCAGTCCCTGAGCCGCTTGGTGAAGTCCCCGATCTAGCTGCCGCAGCCCCCGGACCAGGTGCGACTGCTACAGTCCCCGTGCTGCCTGCCGAAATCCCCGGGCCGGCTGCTGCGGCCCCCGAGTCAGATCCGACTGCTTCAGGAGGAGCCGGTACGAAGATGGACTCGGATTCTGGAGAAGGCTTGATTGATGGCTTGTGGAGGCACTGAAGGGAGACGCCGGCTACTATTGCTTGACGGGTGGAGCCGATCCGTGCCAGGGCATCAGCTGGCTCGTTTTCATTCCGTGGCACGTGAAGGAACTCGCACCCTTCAAAATACCCGCTGAGTTGCTGAACGAGGAAACGATAGCTCGCCATATTTGCATCCTTGGCGTCCCAGTCACCAGACGACTATTGGACCACCAAGTCGGAGTCACCGTAGCACAGGATCCGGCGGATGCCGATCTCTTTGGCCAACCGGAGGCCGTGTACTAGTGCTTCATACTCGGCTACATTGTTGGAGGCGGCGAAATGGATTTGTAATGTATATCTGAGCTTGTCGCCTTTGGGAGAGGTGAGAACAACGCCACCTCCCAAGCCGGTGCGCATCTTCGAGCCATCAAAGTGCATCCGCCAATGAGTGGAGTCCGGAGCTGGCGGCAGGTACTGGGTCTCGGCCCAGTCGATGAGGAAGTCGGCCATTGCTTGGGACTTGATGGCGGTGCGTGGCTGGTAGAAGATGGTGTAGGGGGCCAACTCGATGGCCCATTTGGACACTCGGCCAGATGCATCTCTGTTGCCAATGATCTCGGCAAGTGGGGCAGTGCAGACAACCGTGATCGGGTGTTCTTGAAAGTATGGCTTCAGCTTCTTGGCAGAAAAGTGCATGCCATAGCACATCTTCTGGTAGTGAGGGTAGTTCTGCTTCGAGGTTGACAGCACCTCGCTCAAATAGTACACGGGCCTCTGGACCGGCTGTGCTCTGCTGTCTTCTGGGCGCTCTACCACCATGACAGTGCCGACCACCCGGCTGGTGGCGGCGATGTAAAGGTACATGGGCTCTTTAGCAGCCGGAGCCGCCAGGACAGGCAACGTGGTCAACATCTTCTTCAACTAGAGAAAAGCTTCGTCCGCCTTGTCATTCCACTCGAAATGAGTGGTCTTCTTCATGAGCTGGTATAGGGGAAGAGCCTTCTCGCCCAGCCGACTGATGAAACAGCTGATGGATGCCAAACAGCCGGTGAACTTCTGGACGTCTCTCAGTCGGGTGGGTTTCTCCATCCTCTCGATGGCCTTGATATTCACAGGGTTGCACTCTATGCCGCGCTCTAAGACCAGGAAGCCGAGGAGCTGGCCGGCTGGTACTCCAAAGACACATTTCTCTGGGTTGAGCTTGATCTAAAACCGGCGTAGATTTTCAAAGGTTTCCTTGAGATCTTCCAAGAGGGTACCGCGCTTCTCCGTCTTCAGCACAATATCGTCTACATAGACGTGGGAATTTTTGCCGAGCTGCTTGAGGAGGCACTTCTGCATCCAACGATGAAAAGTGGCACCAGCATTTCTCAAGCCGAATGTCATGGTCAGGTAGCAGAAGGCTCCGAATGGTGTGATGAAGGCGGTCTTCAGGCAGTCTGCCGGGTTCAGCTTGATCTGGTGGTACCCTGAGTAGGCATCTAAGAAACTCAACAGCTCGCATCCGGCTGTGGACTCTATCACTTGGTCAATCCATGGCAAAGCAAATGGATCCTTGGGGCAGGCTTTATTGAGACTGGTGTAATCAATGCACATGCACCACTTGTTATTCTTCTTTGGTACAAGGACTGGATTGGCAAGCCATTCTGGGAAGAAAACTTCCATGATGAAGCCATCTGCCAACAGGCGGGCGATCTCTTCTCCAACAATTCTTCTCTTCTCATCCGACAGTCGGCGGAGGGTTGCTTGACTGGCTTGGCATCTGCTCTGACATGTAGCTTGTGCTCGGCGAAATCCGTCAGAACACCCGGCATGTCCTTGGGAGACCATGCAAAGATGTCCCGATTCTCACGGAGGAAATCGACGAGCTCGCTTTCCTATTTGCTATCAAGGTTGGCACCTATGACAGCGTACTTCTCCAGGGGCTCAGGGTCCAAGGGAATCTTCTTCGTCTCTTTGGCCGGCTGAAAGGAGCCCTGGGTCTCTGACTCTTTGGGCTCTGGGGACATGTTCGGCTGCTTGCCGGCCATGGCCATCACCCGGTCCAGGAGCTTCTTCTCAACAGCAATCACAAGGGACTCGGCCAGCCGGCTGCTAGCTGCAGCACAGGCAGACGACTTCTCATAGACTCCATTGATCGTGATAATGCCCTTGGTCCCTGGCATCTTCAGCTTGAGGTAAGCATAATGGGGCACTGCCATGAACTTGGCTAGAGCTGGCCGGCCTAAGAGCACGTGGTAAGGGCTCTCCAGGTCTACCACCTCAAACCAAATTGCCTCACAGCGGAAATGATTCTTGTCTCCGAAGAGGACATCTATCTTGATCTTGCCGATTGGTGAGCAGGAAAGGCCGGGCACAATGCCGTGAAACACAGTCCAACTAGGCAGGAGCTTCTTTTGTTTGATGCTCAACTTCTCCATGGTATCACGGTAAAGGATGTTGATGCTGCTGCCACCATTTATCAGGATTCGGGAGAAACGGGCAGCTCGCCTCTCCGTTGCAAGGGTGGCATCCAACACCAAGGCATAGGAACCCGGAGAAGGCATCACTTTCGGGTGGTCAGCACGGCTCCAGCTGATAGGCTTCTCAGATCAGTGCATGAACTCTGGGGTAGTCGAGGCAACTACATTCACTTCTCGGTGCTGCTGACGTCGGCTGTGTCTGTCGCTGGCCAGACTGGTGAAAATGATGTAAGCGCCATGTTCTTCAGGGTACTCATCTTGGACTGTGCCGACTGCTGGACGGGCGGCCGGCTGCTGAGGAGGCGGAGCGGTGGGCCAATAGGCAGAGGAGGCAGCAGTCCCTTGCCCTTGGAGATTCGGGTGAGCCAGTGACAGTTTCGGGTGGTGTGATTGGACGGCTTCCCGCCACTGTGGAACTTGCAGGGGGCATCGAGGGTTTGCTCATAGGATAAAGCGGGCAACCAAGCCGGCTTGCCGCCCTTCTGACGCTTGGGTAAGGGTTGCCCCTCCGGCTGCTGGTCTTCGAGTGTTGCCACCTGCCGGCTGGTGGAAGCCGGCATCGGGGCTTTGCGCTTGTTGTCATTCTGCTACTGGCGCCGACTGGAGTCACCAACCGGCGTTCTAGGGGCCGGAGGGATCACCTTCCCAGAGGCGTCCACCCGGAGCTCCGACTTCATGGAGGAGTCGACAGTGGCATACTTGTCTGCTATGATTAGCAGCTCATCGAGTGTAGCCGGCTCATCGCAGAGGAGTCGATGCTTGAGGAGGGTGCCTTCTCGGCACCCGGCGATGAAGTACTCTATGGCCTGCACCTCGTGCACCCCTTCGCAGGAGTTCCGTAGTTCGGCCCACCGCGTCAGGTAGTCGCGGGTGGACTCGTCAGGGCCTTGAACGCACAGTGAGAGCTGGCGGGGCTTGGGCGGCCGCTTGTAGGTGCTGGTGAAGTTGCGGACGAAGACCTCAGTGAAATCTACCCAGTTGTTGATGCTGCGGGGCTTCAGGCTGTTTAGCCATGTCTGGGCCGTGCCCTAGAGCATGAGCGGAACGTACTTCACGACAACATGCTTGTTGCCGTTTGCTATGCTGACTGCAGTGGAGTAGTCAACCAAACATATCCTTCAGCTTCACGGAGCCGTTGTACTTGGGCGTGTCTCGTGGGAGCGAGAACCCTTTGGGGAAGGGCTCGCTGCGGATGCGGGGGCCTAAACAAGGCGGGCCCATTGCGTCTTCTTCTTCTAGCGCCTGGGATCGAGCAAGGCGGTCGATCTGGTGGCACGCGTCGTTCTCTCCGACTCCTTCCCGGCGGCCCAGTCGGTCGCCGAGTATCGGGTGCTCAACAGGCGGCGGGGAAGCACGCCTCTCCCTGCAAGGAGGAGGTGGCGGATAGTCATCCCGTCGTTCCACTGCTCGTGGGCGGCCATCTTGGTCGCGCCCGATGGTGAGGCATGTGCTGCTGCGGCTAGCAGCCGACTCTTTGTCTCGTTTGTCGCGGGCGCCGCCTGTCGGCGTCCGGGAGGTCATGCCTTGCTCTCGGCGAGGGGGTGGGTTCTCAACCCGCTGGCCGGGTCCTTCTGCGCGGCAGCCGACTTCTTGTTGCGCGGCCGCCACGTCAATGAGCTGCTGAACGCGCTCCATCATGCAGCGATGCTCGTCGCCCTCGAGGTGGTCCAACTCATCAGCTGCCGCGCGGGCGGCTCGTATGTTCTCCGTGGGCGTGGCATAGACAGGGCGGTCTACCCCAAATATGCTGGCGATTGTAGCACCACGCTGCCAGACCGTGTCGATGCGGCTGGGCCTGCTAGCAGCCGGCGTGCCGCCAACAACGCGATCGATCTCACGCTAGTAGGCCTCTGAGAGGCGTCTCATGGTAGCCAACTTCTTGGCGCTTTCAATGAGCAAGACGCGGCGGGCTTCCGGCCTCTCGGCGTCAGCATCTTCTGCGATGGGTGCAGACAAGTCTCGTAGCGCCGCCTCAAGCGGGTCTTGGGCACCGCCACTGGAGGCTCCATCATGGCTGATGACGAGCACCTCCGTGACGGTGCTTCCGCTGCTGTAGGCACGAGGGAGCGGGTCGCCAATGACCACCACGTTGGTGGGGAAGGCGTCAAGGGACGTAGTGTCGGATTCGACAAGCATTGGGTCGGTGGAGCTGATCGACTCCTGGTCGGAGGCGGGCTCGTTGGTGATGTCGAGCTTGCCAAGGAGATCGACGTGGCAGCTCTCGGAACTAGCTGCGCCCACGCATAGCGCGGGCTCGTCAGAGAGGCGGATCTCGCCAACAAGGTCAGTGAGGCCAGCCGCTGCGCAGGCAAGCTCTACACCATGCAACGCGTCGGTGCCAACACCATCGGGCGTGTCGGGCTGGCTAGGCTTGCTGGGGAGAAAGAGGGTTCCTGTCCAGAACAGATCTCCGGACGATGGTGCACCTAGCCCCACGATGGGCGCCAAATGTCGGGGGTGTTGTGCGACATATGCCAAAGGATGGCTTATCATGGAGTGGGCTAATAATATGTCGCCGGTGCCAGGAAACGGGATAAGGCGTAAGCATGCACGCCGGGGAATCTTACCCATGTTCGGTGCTCTCCTAGGAGATAACACCCCTACTCCTGCTCTGTGGGGTCTCCGCATGATCACTCAAGCAACAAAGGTGGCTACAAGCTTGCTCCTTAAGCTATTTCTCTAGAGGGGGAAGAAGAACAAGGCTAGCCCTAACTTCCTCTCTCTATGTGTGTGGATGGATGGAGTAAGGTCTGAACCCTTTGCATGGGTGCACTGGGGGGTGTTTATATAGGCCTACCTCCCAGGGGTACAAAGGTAATCTGGCCGGGTGTAGGACCCGGCCGTCAGTGTCTATGGGTGTCGGCCTCTCCGCCGGCGGCGGGGCCCCGCCGCCTGGTGGATCCCACCGGCTGTCTCGTACTTGGCTGACAGGCCGCGCCCGCCGCTGGCGGGTCCTGCCGGCTGTTTAGTACTATGGCTATGCCACTGATGATGTGGGCTTTGTCGGGGAGGCGTGGCTATAGTACCGCCGCCTGGCGGGCGATCACTGTAGCCACTCTCCGTCTCTTCTGATTAATGATGTGCGGTCTTCGAGGGAGGGGAGGGGCCGTCTGCTGGGGGGCGGCTCCCCCTTGTGCCGCCTGGTCAGGGCTCGCCGCCTTCTCGCTTCTCATGGATAGGTAGGGCCCATCGCCTGTGGGCCGTACCGACAGCCCATAGTGGGAGCATGGCCATCTCTGCCATAAGTGATGTCATGGGCTGCGTGGCAACAGTGCCGCGTCGGGTGGGGGAGGTCTGCCTGGTACGCCGCATTGTAGCCATGCCCCGCCCTGGATTCGGGGGTGGCAGGCAACACTGTAGCCACGCCCCGTCTCGTCGTCATAATGTGGTGCAAACTTCAAGGGCGCTTGGGGCCGCCTGCTAGGAGCCGGCCTCTCTGGAGGCCGCCTGCTAGGAGTCGGCCCACTTCGAGGCCGTCTTCTGGCAGCCAGCAGCTTGGACCAGCCGGCTACAAGAAGGCGGTGCCTAGGTCTTTGATTCTTGAGGGGCGCAGCCGGCCCCGATGTTTTGAAATACCATGGGAGGCTGATGAGGCTACCCGTGGTCATTTACTCCGACAATCAGTCTGCGTATTACTAGGGCACTTCTCACTAAATAGTAGCGAACATTTGTTCGCACTTAGGAGCTGGCTTGTACTTTCCTGGAAAGTGTTTAAAACGTTTCATACTGCCAATGCCTGCTCAGTCGAGGCTTTAAAGAATAATAAGCTATCATCTGCAAAGAGCAAATTTGATATCCCTGGACTTCCCAGTGCAACTTTGATCGGTGTAATATTTCCTTCCCCCGTCTCTCTCTGTAGCAACCGCGATAGCCCTTCTGCGATGAACAGAAATAAGTACGGGCTCAACGGATCTCCTTGCCTTAGTCCACGCGATGGTATGAAACACTCAAGCAGTTCACCATTGAACTTCACTGTGTACCTAACCGACCGGACACATGTCATGATCCATGAAATCCATTTCTCGCTAAAACCATACCTGCCCAAAGCCCCCTCAAGGAAGTTCCAGTCTACTCCGTCATATGCCTTCGCGAGGTCTAGTTTGTAAGCACAGTGTGTATTCTGTTGGTACTTGTTGTGGCTTATTTTGTGGAAACACTCGAAAGCTATCAAGGCATTGTCCGTTATCATCCTCCCCGGGATAAAAGCGCTTTGGGTTTCTGAGATCAGTTCATCAAATAGAGGGCGCAGTCTGTTGACAAGGAATTTGGAGATCACCTTGTAAATAACGTTACACAAACTAATCGGCCTGTAGTCCTTCAAGTTTTGGGGGTTATTTCCTTTTGGAATTAGCAATATGGCTGTATCATTCAATCCCTCAGGCATCATACCATCCTCAAAGAATCTCTTTACCGAGGTCACCACCTTCTCCTTTAGAACACCCCAATTCTTTTGATAAAATCTGGCATGAAATCCATCCGGTCCCGGGGCTTTTAGCGGACCAATCTAGAATAGTGCATCGCTGATTTCTTTCTCAGTGAACTCCTTTTCTAGCTCTATATTCATCTCCTCGCTCACGATCCTATTAAACAGGCCTAGTACTGCCATTGGGTTTACGCTTTCATCTTCTGTAAAAAGCGACTTAAAAAAATAGTTGACATTTTGTGGAGCTCATCCTTCCTCTCAATCCACTGTCCCTTCTCATTCATCAATTTTGTGATATTGTTCTGCTTCCTCCTCCAAGTTGCTTGCCGATGGAACCATTCAGTGTTTCTATCTCCTTCCCGGAGGTATGTGGCCCTGGACCGCTGGCACCAAAGGATTTCTTCCCTTAGTAATAACTCATCAAGCTCCTCTGTAGCTTTTTTTGTTTCTCTATCGTGCCCCACACACATTGGTCTGTGCAATAGATCCTTCAAATGCTTCCTGAGACTTTTTATTTGGCGGGTGACACATCCAATCTTTATGCTACTCCATCTTTTCAGGCTCTGCTGCATGATGATCAATTTTCCTTGTATTTTCTGGAGGTTCGCTGCCGGCTTTGTGCTGCTCCAAATTGTCTCTATTGCCTCCTGCAGCGAGGCCTCCCATTCCCACAATGCTTCGTATCTGAACTTTCTCTTTTTCCTGTACTCCATCCTTTTACCAAATTGGAGAAGCAGTGGCAAGTGGTCAGATCTAGTGGAGCAAATATGTTCTACTTGCGCATTCTGAAATTAGTTCTGCCAACACGGGGATGCGACTCCCCGGTCCAGTCTTGCTTTCAAATTCTTCCTCCCTTCTTGTTTGTTATCATATGTCCATTCCGGGCCACGGTATCCAAGGTCATGTAGGTTGCAACATTGTAGAACTTCTCTAAAATCTGTCATCTGTCTCTCCGGCCTTCTCGAGGCTGAATAATGTTCACTTTGCCAAAGTGTTTCATTAAAATCCCCTATAGCCAGCCACGGGGCATTCGAGTTATTCTTAATTCTTCTCAAGAGGTTCCACATATGGATCCTATCCTGTGCTCGCGGCTCACCGTAAACAAAGGTCCCCCGCCACCGAGGTTCACTTGGATTATTGCGAATTAACACATCGATATAACGCAGGCCAACTGATAATTTTTATATTTCAACTGATTCATCCCAATACAGAGCTATTCCAACCCCTTTTCCCTTGCCGTCATGCAGCAGGAAATTCTTAAAACCAAACCTCCATCTGAGGTTGTTGACCCTCTTTTTATTTTGTCTGGTTTCTGAAAGGAAAACAATAGACGGACGGTGCGTGCTTACCAGGCGCACCAACTCTTGAACTGTGGGGCTGTCCCAAACCCCGGCAGTTCCTGCTGAGCAGTTTCATGGCTCCTGATGGACGCCATCCGACGCGTCCGTCAGTTCCCCGGGAGCCCCGTGCCCGGTTGCTGCCGTGTCTTTCCCCTGCCCATCTCCATCTTCTCCTACCTCAGCTTGCCCTTTAGTACCACGTGTTTTCTTGTAGCTCTCCCCGGTTCCCCCTCTGATTCCCTCCCCTGCTGGCGCTTCATCATCAGGTTTGCGATCTCCCCGTTTGCCAAGAACTGAAGTGTTGTCCTTTGCGATATCAGAGGATCCGATATTGGGCTTCCCTCCATACTTCTTCTTGATCTGCATGTGCTGGCTCGAGTTCGTCCCCAAAGTTTCTTTCCCGGTCCTCAGGGTTGCTTTTGTTGCTTCCTTATCTGCTTCCAGACTGCTTGTGTCGCCCTGCACTGGTGGTAAACCAATCTTTGCCCACTCTGCCCCCTTGTCTGCCTTCTCCGAGAGCCTTGCCTGTACCTGGGCCTTGAACAAATCTTCATCTTGCTTGGTAACAGGCTCAAAACCCGGTGGATAGGTCGGGGTCTGAGCACTGTCCCCCTCGCCCAGTTCCATAGTTTGCGCCACTTCACCCTTCTTATTCGGGTTCGTGTTGTCAGCAGCACCATCAGTGCCACCTGCTCCGAGCTCAAACTGCATTGGCACCTTGCCCGACTTTACTTCAGCACCTGTTTCCTCTCCTCATGTACTTAGCTTGATGGCGCTGACTACCGCTATCGCCTCTTGGACCAAGGGGTCAGCAAGCACGTCTTCGGGTATTTTTCTATACCTTTCTGCAACAAGCTTCGCTGGCACTGTCTGAGCCGTTCCCACATTTTCAGACTCAAAGTGCAAGAACCTCCTAGCGCTAGCTGCCTCTGGCATGACGAACCCCCCTCTCATAGTACTTCTCTTAAACGGGGAGGCACGCAGCGCTGCCGAGAACCTCATCTTTTGGAGGTGTGCCGGCAGCTTACATTCGCGTTGGCCATGCCCGAGGTGCCCACAAAAACTATAGAACTGGGGAAGCCTCTCATATTTAACATTGAGGCGATACATCACATCTTCCCCATAGTCATGGAACTCTAGCTTGCTAACCAGTGGTACATCAACATCATGATTGATCCTGACTCTAATAGACTCTCCCCAAATCCTCCCCTCCCTATCAGCATCCACTTCAAGAACTTCTCCAAGCTCACTACCCAACTTACGTGCCACCTTCTCGAAGAACATGATTGGGGGCGTCAAAGATGCGTGTCCATATAGGCATGTGCACGACCACCACATCACCTGGCCTTGCACCTCCATCCACAACCACCATCAGGAACGGGTCCCCTTTGTGTGTCCAAGGACCGTTGTTGAGGCTGAACCGGAGGTCCCCTTCGCGCTCGAACTCGAGGATGAATCTGTTATTCTTGAGCGGTGAGTAGTTGAGGCGCCCCCTCAACCCCCATATCCACCTCGAACGCATGGCAGCCGTCTCCTTTGAGAGATCAAGGGCCACCATGTTCGCTGCTTGTTCCCTCATGTCCACTGGAAGCACTGGGGTTACCACCATTGCAGCATTGCCATACCTTGTGAACTAGGGATCCTGCCCCCCATTGGTTCCCGGAGTGCGGTACAGGTCAGCCCCGCCATGGGACGGGCCACCGCGCTCCATTGGCCTCACTCCTAGGCTAGCCTTGCCGTTCAAGGCTACCTCCTCGCACTGGTCCATCGGCTTCTTGCTCTTCAGGGGGTTGTTCTCGGCCATGGCTTGGGCCTTTCCTGAGGACGAGTTGGGTTGAAATTGGTGAGGGGAGTGCCCTCCCTCCTCCACCTTTATATCCCTCATCTCTAGAATTATCGTAGCTACTGAATCCTTTGCAATTGGAAAGGTTTGCTCGCCCTGCCCAGGATTTTACAGTCAATCACTTGATACCAGATCCATTCCCCCTCCCTCGTCTGGTGGATCGGCCAATTTTTCCATTCCCCCTTGATCCAGTTTCTTAGTTTCAGATCGAGAATCTCCCTCAATTTCTGCATTTTTGATCCGACCTCCTTCAAGTACATATCCCTACGATTCTTCCTCAAGATAGCTAGGGTTTCTTTCCTTTCTCTCTTCTGTAAGACATACCTTTGCCCGATGTCCTCTGATCCGATCCGCATGGTTCGCGATCCTAGCATATCTCCCTTCCTGGGAGAGCACTCCTTCGATTCATCTTGCTGTCTTTCCTCCTTCGACTCGGATCTACTCAGCGGAGATATGAACAGGGCGGACGCACCCTGCAATCGCCTCCCAATCGCCTCGACAGGTCCTCCGTAAACTACGCTCATCTTGTCCTCCGTAATCGAGACCAACACCTTTGATCGCGATTATAGATCGCCTCCCAATGTCCGCTTTTCTACTGAGCAAGTAATCGAGACCAACACCTTACCTCCTTTATCTAAGGGAAACGTTTGCTGCCGGACTGCTGGCCGAATGATTGCGCCGGTCTCACGCCAACCATTTGATCGCGATTATAGACCTCACGCCTGCACACGCATTTTTTCTGGCCCACCCACCACTTCAGCCCCTCAAACGTTATCCTCTTCTCCACATCGTCTTCTCCGTGCGTCCTCTCGCTATCTCTTCCTCATCACTGTTCATCATGCCTAGGGCGTTCTCTCCCTCGTCTTCTCCATGGTTGCACTTTTCCAAACTCTCCCCCATCATGGTCGGCGAGCCACCTCCCCATCTTTCCTTCCACTTCAGCTGTGGCGGCATGCACGAACTCCCCTAGAGATGCCATCAGTTCATCATGGTTACCCTCGGGAAGCGCATGACGAGAGTGCTGCTAGGAGAGGCGCTGGATGGGGCCATGGCCACGCGAGCCGCGGCGGTGTTTTCTCCTGGGATGCTACAACCGTGCACCCGAAGACGGCGACCACAGGTGTTGCAACTGAAAACTGCCAATGCTGGAGCGAGGTGCTGTCGGCATGACAACTAGCCAAGGTTGCCGCACCCGGCACTTGAAAAAGCAACAACCGGCGAGAAAAAAGCTTCAACCGGAGGGATGAGGGAAGCTTGGGCCGGCACCACAGAAGCTGCAACCGGCGTCTGAGAAAGCTACCACCGTTGATGAAAAAGCTTCAACTGACGACAAAAAAGGCTTCAACAAAAGACGACATAAGCTACGAATGAATGTGAAAAGCTGCAATCGGCTATGGCAAGGCTCCAACCGACGTCTGACAAAGCTTCGACCGTCATGAGCTGACCATGGTGCCTCAAGTGACGCCGGTGAGAGGTACACGATGAATAGTGGTGCTGCAACGAGTTGGCGAAGAAGCTATGACTAGCCGGCGAGTAGCTGCAACCCCAATCGATTGCCGACCAGCAAGCACGAGCGGGCACCGAAGAGAAGCTGCAACCCCAATCGATTGCCGACCGTCAAGCATGAGCGGCCCCCGACGAGCGCGGCGGCACGAGAGGCCGGAGAACGCGGGGCATGGGTGGCTGGCAAGTGAGGGAAGCCAAGGATGAGTGCAGGCCGCCGGCGAGTGTGGAGTTCGGCCTGTGCGGACGCGGCGTCCCCTCTGTTCTATCCTTCTCGTGTTTGACTTTTTCAAGGCAAGAACGATTCGAGCTGACGGTTACACAGGTTGCATCGGACGGGGCAGGGAGTTTTGATCCAACGGATGCGCGGCGACCGGCGCCTAGCGTTGGCCTTTATCTAATCAAAAATGCTAGACGTACGGGGTCATACAGGCTTCTACAGACCTCTTCCTAACCAACTAAAGATGCCCCCCCGATGGGTGGGGCCCCTCCCATCCCTTTGTCCAATCACAGTTTTCCACCTTGATCGAACCCTGTAAAACCTTGTAAGGCTCCGTCCATGTAGCATCTCTAGGCTGCCCTTCCTGAACTCGGAGGTGTCAGCAGAGGGAGTCCTATGATTGCTGGACTTGTGAGTTATCAAATTGGGATTGATGGCTCTAGTCTCGAGTTCTCCATTAGAACTTAGAGCTAGCATCCACCCCCACTTATGAATAATACTTTCGAAATAGCCTTTCACCTTACTTTGTAAATAAAACCACACAGCCGAATAATGGAAGATGTTGAGGAAGTTCTCTTCCAAGCTGATAAAAGAATATAAGATTGCACGTGATGAACAAACCCAAGTCACCATTGGTGCACCGTTCGATGTCCACAACATGCTATTGAGTAGAAGCACATGAGCCATGGTGGCGGAGCAGCGCTGAGAAGCTTGGCAGGTGCTCCAACAGCACCCCCACGGGTTGTTATTCCCCATATCCATTCCCATCCCATGATCGATCAAAATCTCTTTATGTAGTTATAAGCCCGAATAAAGAGCCAAAGCTCTGGTAACAGTTGAAAGGATCGAGAGGTTGACTACAAAGGATGGTGGGCGCGGAATAGGAGACTACAAATTTTAAGGCTAAATTCTAATTTTAGGTCAATGCAGATAAAATTAGTTCCCTAGATATGCAACTTGGTGAGAACAACCTATATGGCAAACAAGCTCAAAGCAAGGTATGCTAGGCAACAAACTAGTAATTAGCAAGTCAACAAACCTAAAAAGCAAGTAAATGTATGGGAAAGGATAAACCACAAGTGAGTCGAGTACGCGGATTTTATCCCAAAGTTCACACGCTTTGGGGAGTGCTAATCTCCGTTGGAGGGTGCCAAAGCAAAAGCTCCATAGCGCCACCAAGTGGCTCACCCTATTTTCTGTTTAAGTCACCCCCAACGGTTGTGCGTCAAATAATCACTTGAGGTTGGCCTTGAAGGCGACCACCACACCTTTACAAACATTCCAGAGCACACCACAAGCAAGAAAGCTTTCGTGCCTTATTCTTACCGCCTAGGAGGCTGATACGCCAATTTTGCATAACTATTTCTAATTATAATTTATTCTTTATCAATGATATTTTGCACATTAACGCTCAATTCCAATGCATTTTCCCTTCAATTTGCATATAATACACGGAGAGGAAAATTCTCAGAAAAATCCAGAGAGCTAGAAACAAGTCAAAATAAAGAATAGAAGCAAAAGTATTTTTCCGAAGCTCCAAAAGCGATGAAAATTTAGTAAATTATTTTAGGAGGAAAAGAAGCCATGAGCCAGAAGATGGGCCTGAGGGGACCCACAGGAGCTCCACACGACAGGCCCACGCGATCCCTGGCTGGCGTCGTGGAGCAGCACAGAGGCCCCATGCACCGCCTTTTGACGCAGTTTTGCCATAACTTTAGAACTAATCTAAAAACATCATGGATTTTTTGGGAGTTTTTTGCCTCTGTCTGCAAGGTGGAACTGAGGCGGAGCACTTGTGCCCTCCGACAACTGATTCTGTCGGATATCCATCACCTCGAGAAGGGGAATTCGAAACTATCATCATCACCAACTGTTGGTGCAATAATTTAACTCATGTTTTGAAGATTGTTTTTTGATCGTGAAACAGTAGGGAAGGCTCCTACTGCGAGATTGTATTAAAGTAGCAAACTATACAGTAATTACATGGTTAATTACAAGCCAGCCTTAGCCCCATTTTGGGTACTAGGTGGTGTGAAAAATTAAAACATAAGAGACTAGAGAAGTGAATTGACAAAGGAGAGCACAAGAGGCCTAGAGTGGTGGTCACGGAGGTGGACGGCAGCAATTTTGAGTCAAAAGAGCCCGCGGAAGCGCGAGCATGCTACAACAACCAAATAGGATGCATCGTACGGACAACCGCCACCATCATTGATGAGAAACTAGGGAAGATAGAAAATATGAGGCCCTCCCTCCTAACGAAGCTGCACCAGGTATTCTTGTTCCCGGGCCGGGATGAAAAGAAATATATTGATCCAGATAAAGACCCGACAATGAAAAAGATAAACAAACGCGCCATGAGAAAGTTTAGCGACGCGTTGGCCGCCTGGAAAGTAAGGGTGAAAGCAAGGATCATCGACAAAAAGGAACCCTACTCCGAGATTGTAAAGGATAATCCGACAATTACAGAAGAGTAGTTTGAAATAGTCAAGGCGGCTTGCGATGCCGAATCTGCCAAAGAAAAGTCGAAGTACATGAAGGGGATTCAAGAGAGGAACATGGGGTGCCACCACCTTGGAAGCTGTGGTTACGCGGGGAAGAGGTCCATATGAGCCAAGGAGGACACGGAACACGAAAGTCTGGGCATCCCAGACCCCTTGGCGGAGTTCACCCTCCCGCAGGAGCGTGACGTCCTCATGGCCCGGTATCGTTGGGACTCAGTGAAGAAGGTTTTCGAGACAGACGCGGTCACGACGGAGTTCATGAGAGTGCTGGTAAATTTAGTTTCTGATCAATTCGACTGCACGTTTAGTTAAATTTGTAAACGATCCTTGTTCCTTTTGCAAAGCGAGCAGCACAGGATTGCGGCCGAAAGTGACTCGCTGTCTGAGGCGTTGGTGAGGCCCAAGTGGGGCACCCCATTCAACCGGGCCTTGAACATATTGAAACGACTCCCGGTGGACACTCGGTCGTCATATGGACGTGTGCACGGTGTTAGAGACGGCACCACGTGGAAGAAGTACTACCGTGAGACCACGGAGGAGAGAAAGGAAAGACGGAGGTTAACTAAAGAAAACATCGACAAGAAGGTTGAGATTGCGGTTGAGAAGAAATCAAGTGAGACAGTTAAAGCAGCAGTAGCTGCCGCAAAACGGGAGATGGCAGCTATGTGTGGTGTCTTGGTTCCTGCTATCGTTAGTTGGAGCAGGCAAAAATCCAATAAAGATGCAGCGGACTTTCCCCTTGCCGACTTCTTCCGGAGCAGCTCGACTAGTGTTGCACCAACACCTGCTCCTGCACCGGCTCCCGCACCTGCTCATAGCAGTCCGTCCTCCGTCTTGGACGTGCTTGGCGGTGCTTCGTCTTTGGCTAAGCTCGACGCCCTTACGGTACCTGTCGCACTGGCCCTCTTCAATAAATGTATAATCTCCCGTTTCCATTACCTTTCGGATGTGTCACGTTGCAGACATGTCTTTGCAGGCCCATGAAACCCCGTGCACCATACTGTACTCTATCAGCGGCCAGAAGGTGGACCTGGGGAAGGTGACATAGTGAAGCCGAAGGAACCATTGTTCTAGAGCCGGCCGATCCCCCCTGACGTCTTCAAGGTTTCCGTGGCCAGTGTCAAACCGGGCCACGAGAATTTGGCTCCTTCGGTACTAGGGGGAGATGACAACGAGACCCCGCGGCGGCTTGGTGATTGCAAGACTTGGGTCCTATTGTGGCCAAAGAGTCTGCTTCGTCTGGAGGCGGCCGGACACCCACCACGATCACGCAACCTCAGCAAGGTATGAACATCAACACCCCACCTACCCAATTAGCGTCGCCTGTCGTGCCGGGTGATAGTGGACGGGGTGAGGAAGAGGCTCCATTAGTCGCTGATGACGTCGCCGCCATCGAAGAAGCAATGCATGATGCCATCGACAAGGATGATGATGACACTCTACAATATCTCAATACTGGCACCTATAACAACGGAGGTTTGATGGCTCAACAGTATGAGTACTCAGGGTTTGAGCATCATGAGTCGGTGCCTGAATTGCTGCCTCCAGAGGCTGAGCATATTATAGACGACCTTCCAGTACCAAAGAAGCATAGGAAGAGAGCAAGGAAAGACAATAATAAAGCTGCTTCTATGATCCAGCCGCCTCAGCAGCCTCGGGTTCAAGACCGTATACCTATCCCCGGTGCGGCAAAATGGTATATTCCCGGTGAACCAATCCTACCTAAGGCAGCGGTAGAGGCCATATACGGCGATCTAAGGAGACTTCATGATGATGTGCTGCGGAGAGAGAAAAGCCTCATCGCCTCGGAAAATCCAGGATACCCACTCTACATGGTTAACTTGCCGCGGCAAAGGTTGTACGTTGACACATTCCCCGCGGAGAAGTTCTTCCTTCGATTCGATTACATCTTCGACATGTCTCACTTGAAGAAGCTGGATTTTACGTTTGTCCGCCTTTATGCCTTGTACATGAATTACATCATCGGGATTGAGCAGATACCTTATATCTGTGTCGCTGACCCGTACTTCATGCACGAGGGCTTCTTGGCAGTCTGCGCAGAGCACCGTGGATACGCGAGGGACTACATCGTCGATTTCATGGTCGCCAATAAGGACAAGGAGACGATTCTCATGCCTTATCATCCCAAGTAAGTCATCTGCACGGATATCCTTCCTTCCATTTCAATCGTTCATTTGCATGGTGGAGGCTAATTAATTTGAGGTGTACTTATTTTGCGCAGCGGCGGGCACGCCATCCTCATCATCCCTTACCCTCGATACTCCCACGCTCTTTACTTGGACTCGTCGAAGAACATGAACAAAAAGGATTACACCCACATCAAGTCTGTTCTCGACAGTGCTATCTTTTACTATGGCGTACGGGGTGGAGAGATCAATACCAAGAAGGCAATGAACGACAGGCCCGCCTTCGGCCATAAGACCGACTTCTGCTGCATCCAGCAACTGAGTGATACTCTTAGTGATGGATTCTATGTCCTACACCACATGTTGTAGTACAGACGGGATCAGCAGAACCTTCACATGTCACCTACATCCGGCGATGCCCATATTCTGCAATGGGCAAAGAATGCATGAGATATCTCGGATCATCGACTTCGAGCCGAGTTCTATCACATCCAGCGTGAACTTACCCAAATCATCATGAAGGAGGTCCTCAAAAAACAGGGATGTTCTACGAGGAAGGGCAAATGTTGCGGGAAGACGTCCGAACACGCGTAGCCGCTCAGCGTCTCGACCTGAAGCCTTTCACTAAGGTCGGGGACTATCTCCCTGACTTGGATGGATGGCGCCACATGTTGGAGTGATTGTCGATATATGACAATGTGTCTGTTTAGTCCATACTTTCTGAATGACGAAACTTTGAGTTATCCACGACGAAACTTTATTTGTGATGTAATTAAACTGTCCTCCTCAACTTGCGAAGATCACTCTAGTTAGGGCATTTTGGGTACGATGAACTTTGTTATTTATGCTTATGATATGTTGCTTCTATTTTTGCCAAGTCTGTCTCTTTCTGTTGCTCAACTGTATATGTTGCATATCATCGACTCATGTGACGATGCAGGTGCATAGATCATTGATGACGAAGAAGTGCTACGCCAGGAGTATACGACGAGTGGCCGGAGTGTCAGGCCCAGGTGTACCGGTTTCCGGTTTCGGAGCGACAACCAGTAGTTAGTTTAGGTTCATGCTAGTGCGAGAGAGGGGATACGAGCCGACGCCTCAAGAAGTACTACATTATGTATCATGAGACATGTCATGTAACTTGTATAGCTATATCGTGATTATGATGTGACGACATGATTTGTGTTGGATGATATGATGAGACTATTATGTGTATGATATGATGAGCATATTGCATGTTTATGATATGATTAGAATACTATATAAAACCTACAAAAACATCGCAAATATGCAGCAAAAAAATATATGAGAAAATATAGTAGTAGCGCTCTTTAGCGCTGGACAGGAAAACGCTACTGCTAAAGCACTTAGCGGTAGCGTTGGTGCGGTCACCCGCGCTACTAATACACCAAATACCCGCGCTAGTGCTAGGCTTTTCCCTAGTAGTGGGAGTATTTCTAATGCCTTTTCTCTCATAATATGCAAGGTTTAAACAAAGAGGGAGAATACCATCAGCTGGAATTCTGTACCTGAAAAAGCTACGTCAGGACACCTATTCTGCACATCTACAAATGAGCTGCAAATTTACGGAGAATTATTTTGGAATATATAAAAAGTACTGGAGCAAATAACTACCGGAGGGGGCCCACCTGGTGACCACAAGACACCAGGGCGTGCATTGGTGGGTTGTGGCCCGTCTGGCCCACCTCTGGTGCCCATCTTCTGGTATATAGGTCATTTTGACCTAGAAAATATAAGTAGAGGACTTTCGGGATGGAGCGTCACCGTCTCGAGGCGGAACTTGGCCAGGAGCACTTCTGCCCTCCGGCGGAGCGATTCCGTCGGGGGAACTTCCCTCCCAGAGGGGGAAATCGATGCCATCGTCATCACCAACAACCCTCTCATCTTTGGGAAGCCAATCTTCATCAACATCTTCAACAGCACCATCTCCTCTCAAATGCTAGTTCATCTCTTGTGTCCAATCTTTGTACCGGAAACTCAGATTGGTACCTGTGGGTGACTAGTAGTGTTGATTACATCTTGTAGTTGATTACTATATGGTTTATTTGGTGGAAGATTATATGTTCAGATCCATTATGCTATTTAATACCCCTCTGATCTTGAGCATGATTATCATTTGTGAGTAGTTACTTTTGTTCTTGAGGTCACGGGAGAAGTCATGTTGCAAGTAATCATGTGAACTTGATATGTGTTCGATATTTTGATGATATGTATGTTGTGATTCACTTAGTGGTGTCATGTGAACATTGACTACATGGCACTTCACCATCTTTGGGCCTAAGGGAAGGCATTGTGGATTAGTTATTAGATGATGGGTTGCTAGAGTGACAGAAGCTTAAACCCTAGTTTATGCGTGAGGGAGTCCTGGATTAGGGGGTCCTCGGACAGCTGGACTGTTGGACTATGAAGATAAAAGATTGAAGACTTCGTCCCGTGTCCGGGTGGGACTCTCCTTGGCGTGGAAGGCAAGCTTGGCAATACAGATATGTAGATCTCCTCCCATGTAACCGACTCTGTGTAACCCTAGCCCCCTCCGGTGTCTATATAAACCGGAGGGTTTAGTCCGTAGGACAAGAACAACAATCATACCATAGGCTAGCTTCTAGGTTTAGCCTCTACGATCTCGTGGTAGATCAACTCTTGTAATACTCATATCATCAAGATCAATCAAGCAGGAAGTAGGGTATTACCTCCATCGAGAGGGCCCGAACCTGGGTAAACATCATGGCCCCCGCCTCCTGTTACCATCCGCCTTAGACGCACAGTTCGGGACCCCCTACCCGAGATCCGCCGGTTTTGACACCGACATTGGTGCTTTCATTGAGAGTTCCACTGTGCCGTCACCGTAAGGCTAGATGGCTCCTTCGATCATCGGCAACGATGCGATCCAGGGTGAGGTTTTCCTCCCCGGACAGATCTTCGTATTCGGCGGCTTCGTACCGCATGCCAACTCGCTTGGACATCTGGAGCAGGTCGAGAGTTACGCCCCTGGCCATCAGGTCAGGTTTGGAAACTTGAACTATACTCCCGACATCCGTGGAGACTTGATCTTCGACGGATTCGAGCCCATGTCAGGTGCGCCGCACAATCACGACGAGCATGACCTAGCTTTGCCGTCGGACAGTGTTCTGGAGATCGCACCTGCAACTACTCCGGCCCTCAATTCGGAACAAATTGCGCCATCCGAGGACGGGTGGATGGACCGCGCCACGGAGGCTGCACACTCAGTGGCGATAGAGCCGAATACTGACTTCACCTGTTGCGAGACCCGTTGTGCCGGATACTTGGATTTGTCCCCGGCCACGGGCTCCGAACCGCCTGCGTACGTGCCTATCGAATCTGATGGGGCACCGATCATGGAGTTTTCCTTTGCGGATATCTTTCAGCACTCACCACTGGGCGACGTGGTAAACTCATTAAGGTCTCTCTCCTTGTCAGGAGACCCTTGGCCAAACTGTGTCCGGCTAGAATGGGAAGCGGACGACGAAGAATTCGTTACCCACCCACCACCCACTTAATAGCCACTGTCGACGATTTAACTGACATGCTCGATTTCGACTCCGAAGACATCGACGGTATGGACAACGATGCAGGAGAGGAACAGGAACCACCGCCCACAGGGCGCTGGACCGCCACTTCATCACACGACATATATATGGTGGATACACCCAAAGAAAACAATGACGAGGAACGGAAGGATGCAGCGAAGGATAGCTCCCTCGAGAAGCAACCAAAGCGACGGCATAGGCGACGTTCCAAATCCCGCCTCGGCAAAAACAGCGATAACAGCGCAAGAAAAAATAACACCCCGGTCGACTCCAGAGGAAATGACGACCACACGGACCCAGCGACAGAGCATGATGAACCAGCGGACGGCGAACATAGTACGGAGCCGCTGTCCGATCAAGGCGACGCCGAGGATAAAGCTCATCAACCTCTCTCCGGAGAGGAAAACAGTCCGGACGACGATGCACACATCATTCCGGAAAGGCACTTGGAACAAGAGAACCTCCGTAGAAGGCTTATTGCCACCGCGAGGAGTCTGAAGAAGCAGAAGCAAAGGCTTAAGGCCGTGCAGAATACGCTCAATAGTAGATGGAACAAAGTGCTCGACACCGAAGAAAAGTATGGTGGTAGTCGCCACACAAAGAGCTATCCAAAGCGCAAGTTGTTGCCTGAATTCGATGATGAGGCCTTAGAGTCCACACAGCCGAAAAATAAAACGGCCGATCGGTCGGATCGACAACCTCGTGGCCGCGATAGAGAGGCTAATGATGCCGCACATAGGTCAGCAACGATTCACGTGAGGACTTGCATCAAAAGGCCGGCGTGACCAGATCCATCTACGGATCTAGGAAACGCGCTCCAGTGCATAATCAAAACCGAACACTACAACCGTCGGAATGCCATGACACATCCAAATACAGGGGTGCCGCCCACCCCCTATGTTTCATCGATGAGGTGCTGGATCACGAATTTCCAGAGGGATTCAAACCCGTGAACATAGAGGCGTACGACGGAACGAGAGACCCTGGGGTCTGGATTGAGGACTTCATCCTTCATATCCATATGGCTCGCGGAGACGATCTCCACGCCATCAAATACTTGCCCCTCAAATTGAAAGGACCAACTCGGTACTGGCTGAAGAGCCTCCCCGAAAATTCAATTGGAAGTTGGTAGGAGCTTGAGGATGCTTTCAGGGCTAACTTTCAAGGGACCTATGTCCGACCTCCGGATGCACACGATTTAAGTCATATAATTCAACAGCCCGGAGAGTCAGCCCGAAAGCTTTGGAACAGATTTCTCACCAAGAAGAATCAAATCGTCGACTGCCCGGACGCCGAAGCCTTAGCAGCTTTCAAACACAGCGTCCGCGACGAATGGCTCGCCAGATACCTCGGCCAAGAAAAACCGAGAACAATTGCAGCCCTAACAAGCCTCATGACCCGCGTTTGCGCGGGCGAAGATAGCTGGCTAGCCCGTAGTAGCACCAGCGACCCAGGCACATCCAAAGTCAGGGATGGCAACGGAAAACCACGACGCAGTAAAAGCAAGCGTCGAAATAACGAAGACATCCCAGACAACACAGCGGTAAACGCCGGATTCAGAGGCTCTCGACCCGGTCAGCGGAAAAAGCCTTTCAAAGGCAACAGAGATGGACCGTCCAGCCTAAACAGGATTCTAGGCAAATTATGTCAGATTCATGGCACCCCCGACAAACCTGCAAATCACACCCATAGAGAATGCTGGGTCTTCAAGCAGGCCGGTAAGCTAAACGTCGAACACAAGGGGAGGGAGACACCAAGCGAAGACGAGGATGAGCCTCGTCAGCAAAACACTGGGGGACAGAAAAAGTTCCCACCAGAGGTCAAAACAGTGAACATGATTCACGTGACGAAGAGGAGAAGCAAACATGCACTCCGAGACACACGCGCCGTAGAGCCCGTCACCCCTAAGTTCAACCCTTGGTCGGCCTGCCCGATCACTTTTGATCGCAGGGATCACCTGACAAGTATCCGGCACGGAGGACTGGCTGCCTTGGTGCTAGACCCAATAATCAACGGATACCATCTCACCCGAATCCTCATGGACGGCGGCAGTAGTCTTAATCTGATATATCAGGACACAGTCCGCAAAATGGGGATAGACCCAATGAGAATTAGCCAAAGCAATGCTACCTTTAAAGGAGTAATACCAGGCCCAGAGGCCCACTGTACGGGCTCTCTAGTATTAGAGGTTGTATTCGGTTCTCCCGACAACTTCCGAAGTGAAAAGTTAACCTTCGACATCGCTCCATTCTGAAGCGGCTATCAAGCACTACTCGGAAGAACAGCTTTCGCTTGTTTTAATGCAGTACTGCACTACGCTTCTCTTAAGCTCAAGATGCCCGGTCCACGTGGCATCATCACAGTTAGCGGAAATGTTGAGCGTTCCTTACGCGCGGAAGAACGTGTGGCGGCTTTATCAGCCGAACACTAAATGGCCTCTCCAACCAGAGTAAAAGATCGGTCATCAAGACCACGGACACGGCTAGACGAGTCCGGTGCACCACCAGCTGTAACAGCTTAGATAAAGCTGAGATTGGTTTGATGGATATACCCCCATAGGCGGTACCAGGGGCTTCCCGCGTGTAAAAAGGACTACAGTTCGGCTCGGCCCAACTTATCTTGAATTTTAATGGTTTATTGAGAATAACCAATTTTTCGCACGACAACTTTCACCTAAGTTCTTCTCTTTTACAGATGATAATCGTGCTACACCCTTCCAGGATACGGCACAACGGAGACACAGGCGCAGACGTGCAGCAGGGCCCCGCTCAAAGGTTTCTTTTTAGATTAAGACCATGCATAAACCTTTTTTACTGTCTCTTGTTGCTTCACATCCTCCGGATACTCAGCATAACCGAGAGCGATGCTGACGTTATTGGCATTTCGCCACGTCAGAATGATGCACGTACCTGGACACTCATGGTTCATTATCAAGGGCGTTACTCAGCCCGGTATAGGTTGTAAAGACCGAATACCTTAGGGAGTGTTCGGCGTCGCGAGTTTGGCCTTATATGCATCAGCTCCGAATCATGTCTTTGGTCAAATGTTGGGTTTGCCCGACTCCCGTGTTCTGCTACCTTACGTTCCGCTCTGTCGGCTAAGGTGGCACCGGGAGAACTACTGCGATTGTGCCCTGGTTCATCCAGTCGAGCACCTCAGTAGAGAAAGCCGAAAACTGACTGTCATGATAAAGCGTGAGACTGGTCAACCACTCGATGACTCATCAGAATCTTCAGGATTCCTCCGCATTAACGAAGGACCGGTTTTCCCGGTCATGTACGTACGTGCACCATATTCGGATAGCCGCGGAAATACCAGGGGCTATATAGTAGCCCCACTGTCAAACTCCTATGGTTAAGTGAAAGTGTTAAAGCAATATAGTCTGATTGCCTCGTTCGCCGCACTACCACCTCCTTAATGGACCAAGACGTTGGATCAAGTGTGAAGGCGCGCTTTTGCGAACACCCCCGCATTATATGCGTGGGGGCTGAAGCCGACGACTGCGAACTTTCAGGTTATATATACATATACATAAACGACAGCACAGGAGGCATAATAATACTTTCAGGCAAAAGTATAAACACAGCCTTTATAATTCAAATAGCATTGTTATTACAATCGAGATACATGTCACTAGAACATGATACTCTTCGAGCACTGAGCCTCTATTAAACGAGCGCCTTCTAAGACTTCTTCAAAATAGTGCTCGGCCAATATCCGGCCGACGGCCGAACTTTGGGTTGCAATAGCGGTGGCCTCCATCTCTGCCCAGTATGTCTTGACACGGGCAAGAGCCATCCGCGCACCCTCTATGCACGCCGACCTCTTCACAGCAACAATATGCGGCACAACACCAAGGAATTGTTGCACTAAGCCAAAATAACTATTCGGCCTCGGTCCTTCCGGCCAAAGATGATCCAAGACAGACCTCATGGCAAGCCCGGACAACCTATGGAGCTCGTCCCACTCGGCCATTTGCTCATTTAATAGCAGTGGACGCGCCGGAGCATTGAACTGTGACCAGAACAACTTTTCCACTTCGTGATCTTTTTGATCTTCGAAAAACTCGGCCGCATCAGCAGCACTTGCTGCCAAATCTAGGTACGCGTCTGCAGAACTCCATAACTGATCCAGAAGGGCATACTTAGGATCTCCGAACTTCGTCCGCAACAAAAAGGGCTTCCCAGCCGTGATATTTCCGGCTTGACGAAGTTCCTCGTTCGCTGCTCTGATTTTAGAGCGGGCTTCCTTGGCTGCCACCGCGGCTTTCTCCAGGTCCGCCGTCTTCGGTTGGCTTTCCTTTTCAAGAAGCTCATAACGGTCGGCGGCATCTTTCAGCTCAACAGCCATCTTGGCTATTTTCTCCTTACTCTGGCAATGCGCAGCCTGTTCGGCTCTAAGCTCTTCGACCGCCTTTAGGGCGGCCGCATCACTCTTTCTGGCTTGTTCCTTGGCTCGAGCAAGTTCCGCCTGAAGGGTCTCCACAGCGACAACTCCATCTGCAGTCACAGCATATTACAGATACTAGCATCATGCTCCTCTTAATATGTGTCGATCATAGGAGAATACATACCTTGTGCCTCGTCAAGCCGCTTGTTTGCAAGCACGATGTCGGCATCTGCCGCATCAAGTTGCCGCTTCAGTTCGGCAAACTCACCAGTCCGGCTAGCCACCGGACCCTCAGCCGCCTGCACGTGAAAAGCAGCACGGTTATTACTTGGGACTATGATCCTCTATTTGCCGTCTTTTTCGACAGCAACCAGAGTCTCAGGGGCTACTATCTGCATAGGGCACACCTAGCGTGTGCGGTACCGTCAAAATATATATTACTTTGCGTACCTCAAAGCCTCTTAGCAGGCTCATAAAAGCTTCATGCAACCCGCTTTCGGCGGATGAAATCCTCTCAACCACCGTACCCATTAGCGTACGATGCGCTTCTGAGATAGCCGCTCGCTCCAGAAGATTCATCAGTGCGTCTGGTCACGCATCGGACGGTCCCGAACTCTTTCTGTTGCTCTCCTTAGGAGCCGAATACTCCGGACTTCGGGTGGCCGAAGGGTTACCCTCTGGCCTTGGCGGATCAGGAGAAATCCTCCATGACGACACCTCAGGGTCGTCCGCTTCACGAGGCAGGGAGGCATGGGGAGGCGTTTCGCTCTCCATCATCTCCGGAAGAAGATACCCCGAAGACGAACTCTGTCGAGAAGGGCTACGATCCGGACTGCAAGACATATGTCTCGGTTATCATTCTCAGAAATGAAGCAGGATATATTTATCGAAAGTACTTTTGTTTACTCACAGCTCAGTGGAGGGTTGGTCCCTTGCGGGTACTGTACGGTAAGGATGCCCTCCGGGGTAGGACCCTCTGACAAAGGTTTCTTCCCTCGCTTGGAGACCATTACTTCCAAGTCTTCAGAGGCGGTCCTCTTCCTTCCCTGGGGAGAGGGAATTTTAGATTCTTCTCCCCAGTTATCCTCCTTCGCTGAGGCACTAATTCCCCCGGTCTGGATGAATAGTGAGTAAGGCTCGCTCTCGGCTCCTTTGTTCCTCCCTTTATCTTCCCCTGATGGCGCTTGATAAGGCGCAAGCTCAAGCATCCTGGCTAGTACAGGATCCGGTGAGCCTTCGGCAAGGGGGGCCGGACACCTAATCATCTTCGCCTTTTTTATCCAGTCCTGGTCAAAAGGCGACTTTTCAGAATGACGTTGTGATAAATTAAAAGACAACGTGTTCGGCCGCGGAATTACTTACTTGAGTGTCTGGACGATTGCAGTTCAGACCCGCATCCTCGGTGGTGTCCGGACACTCTATTTGTGATCCGAAGAACAATCTGTACATCTCTTCGAGCGTCACGCCGAAGAAGTGCTGAATAGTTCGCGGTCCTTCCGGGTTGAACTCCCACATACGGAGAGGTTGATGTTTGCAAGGCAGGGCTCGACGAACTAGCATGACTTGCATTACCTTGACAAGGTTGATATCTCTCTGGAGGAGATCTCGGATGCGACTCTGCAATGTGGGCACATCATTTACTGGCCCCCAGTCCAGCCCCTTGTTGACCCATGACGTCAGTTGTGACGGGGGCCCGAGCGGAATGCAGGGGCGGCTACCCACTTAGTACCCCGGGGAGCTGTGATGTAAAACCACTCCCGTTGCCATAAGCTGGACACCTCCGGGAAGGAACCCTTTGGCCATGGAACATCGGCGCCTTTGCTTATTACGGCACCTCCGCATTCTGCGTGTCGCCCATTAATCATCTTTGGCTTCACATTAAAGGTCTTGAGCCATAAGCCGAAGTGTGGGGTGATGCGGAGGAAGGCTTCACACACGACGATGGATAACGAGATGTGAAGAATGGAATCCGAGGCCAGATCATGGAAATCAAGCCCATAATAGAACATGAGCCCTCTAACAAAGGGATCTAGACTAAAGCCTAGCCCTCGGAGGAAGTGGGAGACGAATACGACGCTCTCGCCGGGTTCGGGAGTGGGAATGACCTGCCCTTGAGCAGGCAGCCTGTGCGAGATTTCGGCGGTCAGATACCTGGCTTCTCTTAGCTTCTTGATGTCCTCCTCTGTGACAGAGGAGGGCATCCACCGACCTTGAAGGTTGGATCCGGACATGACTGAAGGTCCGAAGCGCCTTGCCTGAGCCTTGGGTGTTGGAACTCGAGGTGGGGGAAGGATTCGATTGAGTGCGAGAAGAAAAGGACAGGCCTTGGCCCCTTTATAAAGAGGGTGAATATCAAGCGTCCTTCGCGTGGCCGTTTGGAACTTGCCTAAAATCGAGGAGTCATACCAACAGGCATGATTGGGTTACCCACACCCATTTTGATGAGAATCCCATGAAAAGAGGGACACGATCTCTGCTTCGACAGGACGTGCCAATAAAACCGCCTCGCAACACGTGCAGTGGCAGGCTCGGAAAAACGGTTTGTCATGACCAGACCACGACATTACGTCATGTTATGAAAAACTGTCAGCAGATTAGATTTGTGGAAATATTATTCTCTCTACGGTGGTATGTGGAATTTTTTTTGCAGAGCCGGACACTATCCTTGTGTTCAAAATCTTCTATGGAGTATTCGGAGGAAGAACCCGCCTTGAAATGCCGAAGACAATCTGCGCGCCGGACTCGTCATCATTGAAGCCTGGTTCAGGGGCTACTAAGGGAGTCTTGGATTAGGGGGTCCTCGGACAGCCGGACTGTTGGACTATGAAGATACAAGATTGAAGACTTCGTCCCATGTCCGGATGGGACTCTCCTTGGTGTGGAAGGCAAGCTTGGCAATACGGATATGTAGATCT
The DNA here is from genome assembly GCF_018294505.1 of Triticum aestivum. Classification (NCBI taxonomy): domain Eukaryota; kingdom Viridiplantae; phylum Streptophyta; class Magnoliopsida; order Poales; family Poaceae; genus Triticum; species Triticum aestivum. The sequence continues at coordinate 78,130,961 of NC_057796.1, read as the reverse complement.
CCTCCCATGTAACCGACTCTATGTAACCCTAGCCCCCTCCGGTGTCTATATAAACTAGAGGGTTTAGTCCGTATGACAAGAACAACAATCATACCATAGGCTAGCTTCTAGGGTTTAGCCTCTACGATCTCGTGGTAGATCAACTCTTGTAATACACATATCATCAAGATCAATCAAGCAGGAAGTAGGGTATTACCTCCATCGAGAGGGCCCGAACCTAGGTAAACATCGTGTCCCCCGCCTCCTGTTACCATCCACCTTAGATGCACAGTTCGGGACCCCCTACCCGAGATCCGCCGGTTTTGACACCGACAATGCGCTACTTCGTTAGGGACCGATTTGGATCCAAATGTTTAATGTCATGGTTAGATTTTATCTTAATAGTTTTCTCGTAGTTGCAGATGCTTGCGAGGGGGTTAATCATAACTGGGAGGTTTGTTCAAGTAAGAACAACACCCAAGCACCGGTCCACCCACATATCAAATTATCAAAGTAGCGAATGCAAATCGAAACAACATGATGATAGTGACTAGATGAAATTCCCGTGTGCCCTCAAGAACACTTTGCTTATTATAAGAGACCATTTTGGCATGTCCTTTGCCACAAAAGCATTGGGCTACCTTGTCGTACTTTATTTACTGTTACCGTTACTTGTCGTTACAAATTATCTTGCTATCAAACTACCTGTTACCGACTATTTCAGTGCTTCCAAAAAATACCTTGCTGAAAACCACTTGTCATTTCCTTCTGCTCCTCGTTGGGTTCGACACTCTTACTTATCGAAAGGACTATGATTGATCCCCTATACTTGTGCGTCATCAAACTGCAGTGCCCAAAGCATGAGTACCAACACTGCGAACCCCAACTCGACGCTTAAAGCAGAAAAATTGTTCCTAGGTCAGATTCCATAGCTATTGTGCAGACTCCTTTGCTCCTGCATCACTGTATTTACTCATACCAACTAATTTAAAATTTGAAGGATCCAATTGAAATTCCAATGGCACAACATCTATGTTTTAAACATGTTTCTTTAACTGGTTTGCTGTTGTAACTTGTTGTATCTTCAATTTCAATTGTAAAATAGTTATGTTCTCATGTCATGCACATTGCAAGTGTTGTTAGTGTTGTGTAGCACTTATATCCTGTCTATGCTGCTTTTGAAGGAAATATGCCCTAGAGGCAATAATAAAGTTGTTATTTATATTTCCTTATATCATGATAAATGTTTATTATTCATGCTAGAATTGTATTAACCAGAAACTTGATACATGTACGAATATATAGACAAAGCAAAGTGTCCCTAGTATGCCTCTACTTGACTAGCTCGTTAATCAAAGATGGTTAAGTTTCCTGACCATAGACGTGTGTTGTCATTTGATGAACGGGATCACATCATTAGGAGAATGATGTGATGGACAAGACCCATCCGTTAGCTTAGCATAATGATCGTTAAGTTTTATTGCTATTGCTTTCTTCATGACTTATACATATTCCTCTGACTATGAGATTATGCAACTCCCGAATACCGGAGGAACACCTTGTGTGCTATCAAACGTCACAACGTAACTGGGTGATTATAAAGATGCTCTACAGGTGTCTCCGAAGGTGTTTGTTGGGTTGGCATAGATCGAGATTAGGATTTGTCACTCCGAGTATCGGAGAGGTATCTCTGGGCCCTCTCGGTAATGCACATCACTATAAGCCTTGCAAGCAATGTGACTAATGCGTTAGTTACTGGATGATGCATTACAGAATGAGTAAAGAGACTTGCCAGTAACGAGATGGAACTAGGTATGAGGATACCGACGATCGGATCTCGGGCAAGTAACATACCGATGACAAAGGGAATAACGTATGTTGTTATTGTGGTGTGACCGATAAAGATCTTCGTAGAATATGTAGGAACCAATATGAGCATCCAGGTTCCGCTGTTGGTTATTGATCAGAGATGTGTCTCGGTCATGTCTACATAGTTCTTGAACCCGTAGGGTCCGCACGCTTAACGTTCGATGAAGATTTGTATTATGAGTTATGTGTTTTGGTGACCGAAGATTGTTCGGGGACCCAGATGAGATCACGGACATGACGAGGAGTCTCAAAATGGTCGAGAGGTAAATATTGATATATTGGACGATGATATTCAGACACCGAAATGGTTTCGAAATGGTTCAGGTATATTTCGGAGTACCGATGGGTTACCGGAACCCCCCAGGGAAATATTGGGCCTACATGGGCCATAGGGGAGAGAGAGGGGAGCCCGCAAGGGGTGGTGCATGCCCCCCTCCAAGGGAGTCCGCATTGGACAAGGAGGAGGGGCACGGCCCCCTTTCCCTCTCCCTCTCCTTCCTTTTCCCCCTCCGTAAGAAAGGTAAAAGGGGGGGCGAATCCTACTAGGACTGGAGTCCTAGTAGGACTCCCCCCTCATGATGCGCCCCTGGTGGCCGGCCTCCTCATCTCCCTCCTTTATATACGTGAGCAGGCCACCCCTTGGATACACACCAATTGTTCCAAGCCGTGTGCGACATCTCTCTCCACAGTTTACTCCTCCAGTCATATTCACGTAGTGCTTAGGTGAAGCCCTGCGCGGATCACATCACCGTCACCACGCCATCGTGCTAACGAAATTCTCCCTTGGCCCTCTGCTGGATCAAGAGTTCGAGGGACGTCATCGATCTGAACGCGTGCTCAACTCGGAGGTGCCGTAAGTTCGATACTTGATCGGTTGGATCACGAAGACGTTCGACTACATCAATCACGTTAACCTAACGCTTCTGCTTTTGATCTACGAGGGTACGTGGACACACTCTCCCCTCTCGTTGCTATGCATCTGCTAGATAGATCTTGCATGATCGTAGGAATTTTTTTGAAATTGCATGCTACGTTCCCCAAAAGTGGCATCCGAGCCAGGTCTATGCGTAGATGATATGCACGAGTAGAACACAAAGAGTTGTGGGCGACAATAGTCATACTGCTTACCACCAACGTCTTATTTTGATTCGACGGTATTGTTGGATGAAGCGGCTTGGACCAACCTTACATGACCACGTTCATGAGACCAGTTCCACCGACAGACATGCAACTTGTTTTGCATAAAGGTGGCTGGCGGGTGTCTGTTTCTCCAACTTTAGTTGAATCGAATTTGACTACGGTCGGTCGTTGTTGAAGGTTAAAACATCGCACTTGACAAAAAATCGTTGTGGTTTGATGCGTAGGTAATAAGAACGGTTCTTGCTAGAAGCCCGTAGCAGCCACGTAAAACTTGCAACAACAAAGTAGAGGACGTCTAACTTGTTGCAGGGCGTGTTGTGATGTGATATAGTCAGGACATGATGTGATATAAGTTATTGTATGAGATGATCATGTTTTGTAAAAGCTATCGGCAACTGGCAGGAGCCTTATGGTTGTCGCTTTATTGTATGAAATGCAATCGCCATGTAATTGCTTTACTTTATCACTATGCGGTAGCGATAGTTGTAGAAGCAATAGTTGGCGAGACGACAACGACACTATGATGGAGATCAAGGTGTCAAGTCGATGATGATGGAGATCATGATGGTGCTTTGGAGATGGATATCAAAGGCACAAGATGATGATGGCCATATCATGTCACATATTTTGATTGCATGTGATGTTTATATTTTATGAATCTTATTTTTCTTAGTACGGCAGTAGCATTATAAGATGACCCCTCACTAAATTTCAAGGTATAAGTGTTCTCCCTGAGTATGCACCGTTGCTACAGTTCGTCGCGCCGAGACACCACGTGATGATCGGGTGTGATAAGCTCTACGTTCACATAAAACGGGTGTAAGACAGTTTTGCATGTGCAGAATACTCAGGTTAAACTTGACGAGCCTAGTATATACAGATATGTCCTCGGAACACTGAGACCGAAAGGTCGAACGTGAATCATATAGTAGATATGATCAACATAAAGATGTTCACCATTGAAAACTACTCCAGCTCATGTGATGATCGGACATGCTTTAGTTGATATGGATCACATGACCATTTAGATGACTAGAGGGATGTCTATCTAAGTGGGAGTTCTTAAGAAATAAGATTAATTGAACTTTAATTTATCATGAACTTAGTCCTGATAGTTTTTGCATATCTATGTTGTTGTAGATCAATGGCTCGTGCTACTGTTCCCTTGAATTTTAATGCGTTCCCAGAGAAAGCTAAGTTGAAAGATGATGGTAGAAACTACACGGACTGGGTCCATAACTTGAGGATTATCCTCATTGCTGCATAGAAGAATTACGTCCTTGAAGCACCGCTAGGTGCAAGGCCTGCTGCAGGAGCAACTCCGGACGTTATGAACGTCTGGCAAGCTAAATCTGATGACTACTCGATAGTTCAATGTGCCATGCTTTACGGCTTAGAATTGGGACTTCAAAGATGTTTTGAACGTCATGGAGCACATGAGATGTTCCAGGATTTGAAGTTAATATTTCAAGCAAATGCCCGAGTTGAGAGATATGAAGTCTCCAACAAGTTCTTATAGCTGCAAGATGGAGGAGAACAGTTCTGTCAGTGAACACATACTCAGAATGTCTGGGTACCATAACCACTTGACTCAGCTGGGAGTTTATCTTCCTGATGATAGTGTCATTGACAGAGTTCTTCAATCACTGCCACCAAGCTATAAAGGCTTCGTGATGAACTATAATATGCAAGGGATGAACAAGACGATTCCCGAGCTCTTCATGATGCTAAAGGCTTCGGAGGTAGAAATCAAGAAGGAGCATCAAGTGTTGATGGTTAACAAGACCACTAGTTTCAAGAAAGGGCAGAGGGAAGAAGGGGAACCTCAAGAAGAATAGCAAGCAAGTTGCTGCTCCCGGGAAGAAGCCCAAGTCTAGACCTAAGCCTGAAACTGAGTGCTTCTACTGCAAAGGGACTGGTCACTGGAAGCGGAACTGCCCCAAGTATTTGGTAGATAAGAAGGATGGCAAAGTGAAAGGTATATTTGATATACATGTTATTGATGTGTACCTTACTAATGCTCATAGTAGCGGCTGGGTATTTGATAATGGTTCTGTTGCTCATATTTGCAACTCGAAATAGGGGCTACGGATTAAACGAAGATTGGCAAAAAAGGAGGTGACGATGCGCGTCAGAAATGGTTCCAAGGTCGATGTGATCACCGTCGGCACGCTACCTCTACATCTACCTTTGGGATTAGTTTCAGACCTGAATAATTGTTATTTGGTGCCAGCGTTGAGCATGAACATTATATCTGGATCTTGTTTAATGCGAGACGGTTATTCATTTAAATCAGAGAATAATGATTGTTCTATTTATATGAGTAATATCTTTTATGGTCATGCACCCTTGATGAGTGGTCTATTTTTTTAATCTCGATTGTAGTGATCCACATATTCATAATATTGATGCCAAAAGATGCAAAGTTAATAATGATAGTACAACTTATTTGTGGCACTGCCGTTTAGGTCATATTGGTGTAAAGCGCATGAAGAAACTCCATGCAGATGGGCTTTTAGAATCACTTGATGCTTGCGAACCATGCCTCATGGGCAAGATGACTAAGACTCCGTTCTCCGGAGCAATGGAGCGAGCCACTGAATTATTGGAAATAATACATACTGATGTATGCGGTCCGATGAGTGTTGAGGCTCAGGGCGGGTATCATTATTTTCTGACCTTCAGAGATGATTTGAGCATATATGGGTATATCTACTTCATGAAACATAAGTCTAAAACATTTGAAAAGTTCAAAGAATTTCAGAGTGAAGTGGAAAATCATCGTAACAAGGAAATAAAGTTTCTGCGATCTAATCGTGGAGGCGAATGTTTGAGTTACGAGTTTGGTCTTCATTTCAAACAATGTGGAATAGTTTCGCAACTCACGCCACCTGGAACACCACAGCGTAATGGTGTGTCCGAACGTCGTAACCATACTTTATTAGATATGGTGCGATCTATGATGTCTCTTACCGATTTACCACTATCGTTTTGGGGTTATGCTTTAGAGACGGCTGCATTCACGTTAAATAGGGCACCGTCTAAATTCGTTGAGACGACACCATATGAACTGTGGTTTGGCAAGAAACCTAAGCTGTCATTTCTTAAAGTTTGGGGCTGCGATGCTTATGTGAAAAAGCTTCAACCTGATAAGCTCGAACCCAAATCGGAGAAGTGCGTCTTCATAGGATACCCAAAAGAAACTGTTGGGTACACCTTCTATCATAGATCCGAAGGCAAGATATTTGTTTCTAAGAATGGATCTTTCTAGAGAAGGAGTTTCTCTCGAAAGAAGTGAGTGGGGGGAAAGTAGAACTTGATGAGGTAGTTGTACCTTCTCTCGAGTTGGAAAGTAGTTCATCACAGAAATCAGTTCCAGTGATGCCTACACCAATTAGTGAGGAAGTTAATGATGATGATCATGAAACTTCAGATCAAGTTACTACCGAACCTTGTAGGTCAACCAGAGTACGTTCCGCACCAGAGTGGTACGGTAATCCTGTTCTAGAAGTCATGTTTATTATTCATGCTAGAATTGTATTAACCAAAACTTGATACATGTGTGAATACATAGACAAAACAAAGTGTCCCTAGTATTCCTCTACTTGACTAGCTCATTAATCAAACATGGTTAAGTTTCCTGACCATAGACGTGTGTTGTCATTTGATGAATGGGATCACATCATTAGGAGAATGATGTGATGGACAAGACCCATCCGTTAGCTTAGTATAATGATCGTTAAGTTTTATTGCTATTGCTTTCTCCATGACTTATACATATTCCTCTGACTATGAGATTATACAACTCCCGAAACACGAGGAACACCTTGTGTGCTATCAAACGTCACAACGTAACTGGGTGATTATAAGGATGCTCTACAGGTGTCTCCGAAGGTGTTTGTTGGGTTGGCATAGATCAAGATACGATTTGTCACTCCGAGTATCAGAGAGGTATCTCTGAGCCCTCTCAGTAATGCACATCACTATAAGCCTTGCAAGCAATGTGACTAATGAGTTAGTTACGGGATGATGCATTACGGAACGAGTAAAGAGACTTGCCGGTAACGAGATTGAACTAGGTATGAGGATACCGATGATCGAATCTTGGGCAAGTAACATACCGATGACAAAGGGAATAACATATGTTGTTATTGCGGTTTGGCCGATAAATATCTTTGTAGAATATGTAGGAACCAATATGAGCATCCAAGTTCCGCTGTTGGTTATTGATCGGAGATGTGTCTCGGTCATGTCTACATAGTTCTTGAACCCGTAGGGTCCGCACGCTTAACATTCGATGACGATTTGTATTATGAGTTATGTGTTTTGGTGAACCAAGATTGTCGGGAGTCCCGGATGAGATCACGGACATGACGAGGAGTCTCGAAATGGTCGAGAGGTAAAGATTGATATATTGGACGATGCTATTTGGACACCGGAATGGTTCGGGTATATTTCGAAGTACCGAGGGGTTACCGGAACCCCCTGGGGAGAGAGAGGGGAGCCCGCAAGGGGTGGCGCACGCCCCCTCCTAGGGAGTCCGAATTGGACAAGGAGGAGGGGCGTGACCCCCTTTCCCTCTCCCTCTCCCTATCCTTCCTTTTCCTCTTCCGTAAGAAAGGAAGGGGGCGAATCCTACTAGGACTGGAGTCCTAGTAGGACCCCCTCATGGCGCGCCCCTGGTGGCTGGCCTCCTCCTCTCCCTCCTTTATATACGTGGGCAGGGCACCCCTTGGAGACACACCAATTGTTCCAAGCCGTGTGCGGCGTCTCTCTCCATGGTTTACTCCTCCGGTCATATTCATGTAGTTCTTAGGCGAAGCCCTGCGTGGATCACATCACCATCACCGTCACGACGCCGCCGTGCTAGCGAAACTCTCCCTCAACCCTCTGCTGGATCGAGAGTTCGAGGGAGGTCATCGAGCTGAACGTGTGCTGAACTCGGAGGTGCCGTACATTCGGTACTTGATCGGTTGGATCGCGAAGACGTTCGACTACATCAACCGCGTTAACCTAATGCTTCCGCTTTCGGTCTATGAGGGTACGTGGACACACTCTCCCCCTTGTTGCTATGCATCTCCTAGATAGATCTTGCGTGATCGTAGGATTTTTTTTTGAAATTGCATGCTACGTTCCCCAACAACTTTGTCTTAAACATATATTATTTGAACTGTGTCTCTATCTTGATTTTGCTACATAAACTAGAATGATATAGACAATACAGCGACCATAGTACATAGATATATGTTTGTTTCATGTTGTTATCCTTTCCACCTTACTACTAAACTGTTTACCCAAATGAGTTTCATACACTACATGCTAAACATGTGATGTGTCTCCTTGTTCCTCTTTTAGAATGCCGATAGAACATCGGAGAAGAGTACCCCATTATGCAATGGTAAAAGAAGTAATGCGGATAAGGTTCAAGATAGTGAGACAACCCTGTTGGTCTCCAAGAAAGCTAATAAAAACTATGTTAAGGACAGTGAGACAACCCCAAAGTCCTGCCTTGATGTAGTGTTCAAGTTACTGGGCACTACCGCTGGCACAAGCTCTTCAAACTCGCTGCCTGAATCAGTTCAGCTTCTTAAGTCTCAACTACAAGCTGAAAGACATCGACCAGCTATGCTGCGACAAGAAGCCGAAGGACTGAGGATGTCCCTGCAGAATTTGGATGCATACTTTCTAGAGCAACAACAAGAGTTGGAGGATTGCAGCACCACACAAGAGAAAGGTAATAAGCTTGCTAAGCTTCTTGCCAACATGGTGGGTACCCAAGATATCGTTTCTTGAGCTCTTCTGAAGTGGTTTCAGTTCTGGACTTGTTTTGCTGCAGCGTTTATTTGCACTGGTGGCCAACTTTGATGCCAAGTGTATGTAATATGTTTCTTCATTGGTCCCAGATTTGCACTGATGGCAAACTTTGATGCCCACTGGATGTAATATGTGTAATAGCCGTAATAGCCTAGCGTTAGTTGCTTGCTATTTATTTCCTTATAGTCTTCTTTATTTGTTTTCTTGTAGTCACTGCAGTTCTTTTTCCTCACTTGCTAGTGGCCGCAAAACCATGGCCCACATACAATGGGCCTGCTACTTGGTGTAGTAACCTTGGGCCTCATATGGGCCGTAGGATCCATGGCCCTCCTAAGGACCTTCGGATACATCGGCCATACTTGGACCGTACTATTCGTAGACTAATATCGGGCCGCAATATGGGTCGTAAAAGGGCCAAAATTGGATCGTCTAGTCATGGGCCCAGGCCGTAATGGGCTAGTAACAGGCCTGAACACAACACATGCTCAATTCTGTCAACAGGCATAATGGGTCGTTAATGGGTCGGAATACATGATAGGATGAAAATTGCCCAAAGGATTAACGAGCCACAAACGGGCCGATTGTAACCACGGGCTGAATTTGGCCCATTAGCGGAACAAGCCAGTAACGGAACATAAGTAATCGAGTGCCAGAAATCAACCCAAGAATTTATGGGCCCTTAGAAGGCTGAAAGATAACACAGGCTGGAAACGACCCAACTGAATCATGGGCCTTTAATGGGTTCAAAGCAATTTACTGTTCATTATGGGCCAGAATCACCACGACCGTTAAATGACCTAGAGATACAAAAGGCCTAATATGGGTCGAAAGACACCACAAGCCATACAAGGGCCGAAAGTGACAATGGGCTCGAATCATATTGGACGGACCATATGACACTACTAGGCCGAATTCGGAAAGGCCATAATGGGTCATGAGTACCCGGGCCGTAAATGGGCTATATGCGAACATGTCGTTAACATGCTTTCAATGGGCCACCCTGATAACTTTTGACCAAGTCAAACGGGCTGACCTTTTTAACATAAATGGGCCACTATTGGGCCATGCCACATGTCATTTCATAGGCCCGCCTCATGGATGAATGACATCTATCGCGACGCCGAGCTGACACGTGGTTCCGTTGGCCAATAATGACAATTTTACACGTGGAAAATCCGCATTGGTCCGGGCTGTTAATGGGTTATCGAGTCCAAACCAGAACCCGATAGCTCAACAGAGACCCGTTACGATGGATGCCACATGTCGGTTACCCTTGACCAAAGAATTTCCATGACGCGGCATTTATCATCATTAGATTGGATATCCCTGATGATAATTTGAATATTGTCATGGAACACTTCTATGATAACACAAGTATGACTATCTTGATTTTGTTATAAAATCGTCATAAATGCACATACATGACAGAAAACGTGACCTACTGTGACAAACACGTATCATCACGGAAGTGTTTTTTTGTAGTGCTAGTAGTTCCATCGATGGATGTTCCTCCCAGCACGTGCAGATACCTTGGAGGCATTGCACATGCGATGCTCTCACAAACAGTTTGAGGGAACCTCAAGGAACTACACGAGGGATCCGCGAGGAGGAGACAGGGACACACATCGCCAACTCTCCTTCGACTGCCGTGACTGAACGTCTATGGAAAAACCTGACCCCGTGATGTATCCCTTGTTGTACGTTCTTGGTTGTGCGGTAGAATGTGTTTGCGCTATCGTAGTGTACCATGTGCCCCAACACATCCCACGTACCCGCGATGTAGGGATGCGCCCGTGGTGATGGTGAAAAATCAGATAGGCATGGAGAAAGTCCCGCTTGGCATACTCCCGAGTCAACCGCGTCCTACCGTTACTACCAATCTCAATGCTACCTTCCGTTTTATCACCACTATATTTCCACCTCCCCTCACATCGTCTTAGCATAAAATGCAACGCAACTAAACTCGCCACCCAGTTCGGGGATAATCTTGCATCGTCGGTACCAACACTAGATATTCTCCTTCGTAGCGTCTCCAATACTATAGCCCATCGGCCATGCTCACTATCGCTACCTTCGCCGCTAAGTATATTCCTTCAATAACCAATATAATACATAAGTATGCCCCCACTAAATTCTTGATGCCCTGGAGGAAAGATCTCCAGCTGATTTTCGACAAAGAGAAAACAAGAATGGCGTGAAGAGTAAGGGGAGGGGACGGAGATCATCATCGATTCAAAAAGTTCTCCCTGCGCCCCGATCCAGAGGTTAGTTCACTCATCTCATATCTATCATCAATTACTTTTATTCTTTTGGTAAGACACTGGTCTAATACATAACTACGCCCCCACTAAACTCCGGATGCCTTGGAGTGTGGTAGATCTTCAGATCTGGAATTCGACAAACATAAAATTATATATGGAAGGGCGCGACGAGTAAGGGGAGGGTACGGAGATCATCATCGATTTGACAAGCTCTCCCTTCGCCCTTCTATTGGTTAGTTAAATTATCTACAATCTATCATCAATTACTCTATAGTTTTTTTGTAAGACAACCGAGCTAATACATAACTATCCCCCTTTTTTTTGCGAGGGACATAACTATCCCCCTTTTGAACTCCGGATGCCCTAGAGGGGAAGATCTTCGGATTTGGCTTTCGAAAAATACAAATTATACATGGAAAGCCCCATGTGTAAGGGGATGGAATGGGGAGCACCATCAACTAGAAAATTTCTCGCTTCGCCCAATCTAGTGGTTAGTTAACTCATCTTATGTCTATCATCTCTTTTTGGTGTTCGCGTGTTTCTTCTGAAATAAATTGGTGTTCACATGATTTTACCAAATCCATGGAACTAATGTGATTTTTAACAACATGCTTAATGTTGGCTTTCATGTTAAAAGACAACAAGATTCGTTTATAGAACAGAGGGACTAAGAGTTTTCCTTCCATTTTTTTTAAGTCCATTCACAGAATGCCTCTTCTTACAGCTGACCTTTCACATGGTGCCTGGTTTGGAGAATACAAGTACTGTTCATATTGGACCTCAACACATCTTTGCACTGCAAGTATTCTTCTTCACTCGTACCAGCCATCAGGTCCAAACCGTCCAATCCATACATAGATGGTCAATCATAGTCCACTACCTCAATACGTGTTTAACATTGGAGTACATTTGCACCGATCACTTTTTATTGTGTAAAACGCGCATCCACGCAAGAGGAGCTCATTATTTATCACACCGCATCCTCCATTAGCCTGTTTCATGTCATCACCTTTCTGATCTTGGTCACTAGACTAGGTCTTGGCTCCAGATTAACGTCCAGCCCTACACCACCATCTAAAAACGTGCCCTTTTCTATAGGCTTGGCTGCATGCATTACTGCTGATTTTTTTAATTTTTTTTGCGAAATACATTACTGCTGATTAGCACCCATCTTGTAAGAAACTACTATAATGTGTACCCATCTTAAGAAACTAATGCGTACTAGCTAGTGTTTATCTCTCCACACGCTATTTTGTATCTTTAGAAACTAACTAATGCATCCTAATATTACTCCTCTTTCATCAAATACAGATTTGTATCTTTAGAAACTAATAACGAACTAATGCGTCCTAGCGATAGTGCATATCTCTTTTGTCTCACCTCCCATCACTGCTTACATATGCGATTTTTGTATATATAATCTAGAGAAATTAATACATGCCATAATATAGATGACAACCGTACATAGATAGATTAGAGATAAATGCAACCATATTAATTTATATTGGATATATATCTATGTATATATGATTTCTATCTTAAGATAAATGCATGTTATAATAAGAAATCTCCAAATAAATACGTATATATTTCTGGTAAATCTTGAGAAATTAATCATGTATATATTGAAAAATTAATAGTATATATATATAAATTAATATGGTATATATATATATATATACTTTTTTTGCGGGTGGTATATATATATATATATATATAATATAGTATATCTTTAGAACCAACGAGTTCTAGCTAGCATTGTTTGGTACGTAGCATTGAGGCTTGAGCCATACATCTGGACCACTGGACGTGACACAACCAACGGCGGGTTCGAGGTTGTGTGTCCATCGACGAAAGGTGGGTGTGAGTTCAGGGAGGGTTTGAGTTCTAGTGATCTTGAGTTCTAGTGATCTATCTCTAAGAATTCTTTGAAAAATAATTCCCTCCACTCACGAACTACACAGGTAATGATTACAACCATAAGAGTTTCATAGTCATCTGGCGTTGTTAGTCTATCTCTAAAAAATATTCTTGCTCTCTTTGACAGTCCATCTATGTATTTTACTTGCAAGTTAAACGCGTAGTTAACATTAGCCCATAGTGATGCAAGAGGAGATGTGAAAGTGTCATTCCGCTCGTAGATGGACACGCGTAGTAAATTCTGAGCAATAGCAAGAAAAAATTGAAGATTTTTGGAGAGAAATATTCTTAAGTGTTCTCCTTACGCATATTTTTTTGTGAGGAGATGACATTCACAATTCTTTGGGTAAAAAAATATAGGCACTCCAAACATGCTTCAAAAATAGCATTCTCAGAGTACTAATTTTGTTTTTTCTCCATAGTGTGTAATCTTTGTCAAGCAAGTGACACCGCGGAGGCCATGGACGTCAAGTACCCCAGCGGCTCTATCAAGAAGGTGAGGCAGGCGGCTGTGGTGCCGGCGGTGCAAGAGGTGAAGTACAACGAGTGCGGCAGGAACCACGCGCTGGCTAGCGGTGGGCATGTCGTGGACGGCTGCGGGGAGTGGATGCCCTTGGGGGACCTCAACCCCGTCGACGCGTCGTCGTACAAGTGCGCAGCCTGCGGCTGCCACCGCAGCTTCCACCGCAAGGTGATGATGGAGAGGTCGCCGCCGCTGCCGCCCATGGTGGAGACCGTGCTCCATGGCCTGCCGCAGCGCAGGAAGGAGGAGACGCCGGAGGACCGGCTGCCGGGCGTCGACTCTGACACCAACTCAGATGGCACGGAGTACAACTCAGATGCCACGGAGTACGACTCAGAAGGCACAGAGTACGACGACGAGCGCTCCGTGCCCCGACCACTCCAACCTCAACCCGTGTACCATCCGGCGCAGGTGACGCAACCGCCTCCCACGTACATCCACTGGTAGAAAAAAGCCCTTTAGTCCCGGTTCGCAACAGCCTTTAGTCCCGGCTGTGCAACCGGGACTAAATATGCGCGACTAAAGACCCCCCCCCTTTAGTCGCGCCTCTTACGGACCGCGACTAAAGGCTTTAGTCCCAGTTCTTGTGGCTGACCGGGACTAAAGGCCCGTCCACGTGGGCGCCCGTGGTCCGTCGGGGCGGAGGACCTTTAGTCCCGGTTCTCGTGGCCAACCGGGACTAAAGGGCTCCTCCGCAGGTTTAGGGTTTTAGCCCCCCTAAACCTGGTTTCTTTTTAGTTTGGAGTGTTTTATTTCTTTTATATTATATTTTGTATTTTATTTTAATTTTGATAAAGTTTCAGTACACATATTTTACGCTACTATATATATGCATATGAAATTTCAAACAAGAAGAATTCAAGAGGAATATATAATATATATTCAATCTTGGGTGACCATATACAACTTCGAACAAGTTTTCATACACAATTAGGATGGATGACCATATACAACTTCGTACAAGTTTCAATCTCGGGTATGCATATAAATTTCTTCGTTCTCGGTATAGTGTTCTCCTTTAGGATTGATGACTTCCCTCATGAAAAATCCTGCTAATTCTTCTTGAATTGGTCGGAAGCGAGCTTCTGGACTAAGCCTCCTCCGCAAGTTATCCGTCGCGTTCCGCACGCTATCCGATGCCTTCCGCTCAGAGGTGTGTCTCCGGATGTTCTCACAAACATAGTATCCACATAGATTGGTCCCCGGTGGCTGCTTATCCACATTAACTAACCTTCTGAAATCTAGCTCATGTTTGAATTCACCGACAATTTCTTCTGAGAACCGTCTCCAAACCCTACAGGGCAAAGAAAATTAAATGAATAAGGAAGTTATTAGTTACTTGATATTAGGAAATGAACGAAAGAGACCGATCGATATAGAGCTCAAATGATTGAAAATAATTACTTTTGCAGCATTTTTCTCATGTCGGCCCAACGCTTTGGATCCGAATCCATAGAGTCCATGATTAGAACTCTGGAGGTGTGAAGTTCAATATTTAGCAGAATCCAGTGGAACCT
Organism: Triticum aestivum; assembly: GCF_018294505.1. Classification (NCBI taxonomy): domain Eukaryota; kingdom Viridiplantae; phylum Streptophyta; class Magnoliopsida; order Poales; family Poaceae; genus Triticum; species Triticum aestivum. The sequence continues at coordinate 78,115,938 of NC_057796.1, read as the reverse complement.
GCGGATATCTCTTCTGGGCGACACAACTTCCTGTCGAGGGCACTGCAGATCCAGAGGCTCCCCGCCCAGCTCTCGCCGGCGACAGCGTCACCGCCCCATGGGGTTATGTCGGAGAGGAAGCGGTCCCGCACCACGTTCACCACCGACCAGAAGCTGCGGATGGAGGAGCTGTCGGAGCACCTGGGGTGGCACCTGCAGAAGCGCGACAAGGACTTCATCGAAGCAAGATGCCGCGACATAGGCGTCAGCAAGAAAGTCTTCAGGAACTGGATGAACAACAAGAAGCGCAAGTACCCCAGCGGCCACAACCCCTCCGCTGCAGCATCATCTGTTGTCGGACCATCCCATCTCCGTCTTCCCCCACCACAATCACACCACCAGTGTTAGAATAAATCTTGTATGTGTCTAGTTTTCTCTGCCATGGCAACATTCGGCTGCCATGGAAGCTTTTATTTGTTCTGCTACCATGGAAGCATTTATCTGTTCTGCTAACATGGGATGTTTTTCGGCTGCCATGAAAAGCATTTTTTATGTTAGCGTTTTTTGCTGGTAGGCTCAACTACTTTGAGCGATTTTCATGGCACGGTCGATCCGTCTGTGGGATGTCACAAACCTGTCGGGGTCGTGGGCATTGCACATTTTCCTTGTACCAGAATAAAAGGAGGTGAAAGAAATGAGAAAAGTCGCAATTGCACGCGGCGCGAAAAGCACGCATCCATGCACAGGAACCTGGATCGGACGGTTCATATCGAGACATCGGGTCAAGAGGAGCTCATTATTTATCACACTTCATCCTCCATTAGCCCGTTTCATGCTCATCACTTTTTTGACCTTAGTCACGGGAGGCTAGGCTTGGCTCCAGATTAAAACGTGGCCTTTGCTACAGGCTTGGTTGCATGCATTACTGCTGATTAGTACCCTGCTTAAGAAACAAATGCATACCCGTCTTAAGAAACTAATGCGTACTAGCTAGTGTATATCTCTCCACATGCTATTTTGTATTTCCTCTGTTCCTAAATATAAGCCTTTTTAGAGATTCTTATGTAGACTACATACCGAGCAAAATGAGTGAATCTATACTCTAAAGTATGTCTATATACATCCGTATGTAGTCCATATTGAAATCTCTAGAAAGACTTATACTCCCTCCGTTCCTAAATATTTGTCTTTCTAGATATTTAAACAAATGACTACATACAAAGCAAAATGAGTGAACCTACACTCTAAAATATGTCTACATATATCCGTATGTGATAGTCCATTTGAAATGTCTAGAAAGACAAATATTTAGGAACGGAGGGAGTATTTAGGAACGGAGGAAGTATCTTTGAAAACAAACTAATGCATCCTAATATTACTGCTCTTTCGTCAAATATAGATTTGTATCTTTAGAAACTAATCACTAACTAATGCCAACTAGCGATAGATTTGTATCTTATAGATGCGAATTTTGTATAGATAATCCTGACAAACTAATACAAGTTGTAATATCGAAGAAAACCGTATTCTTTAATTTACACACACACACACACAATTTGTATCCTGAGATAAATGCATGTAATAATAAGAAATCTCCAAATATATATATAGGCGAAATTGTGGATATCAGAACTGACTGTGGTCAGAACTGTCGCAGCCACACATGCCTGCTCTGTGATCTGCTCTGTGATCTGTGATCGCTGTGCCTTTTCCGCAGCGGGCGAGACTTTTGACAGAGGGACCACGCGCTGACATTGAAGCCCATGGACCATCCCAGAACCGAGTCGTAGCCGGGGAACCTTTTCATGGCATGATGTTTTTTCTCTACCGTGCGTGCCACTGTTTTCTTTTTGTCCCATTGCTCGCTCACGGCGATGCTGAAAGGATTCTTTTGCCTCTAGTCCCCTCACCCCGTCTCCTTCGGCAAACCCTATTCGGCGCCTTTAGCGCCCGTTATAGGCATTTTTCCAAACGGGCGCATACCCCCTCGACCACGCTGGGCCGGCCCATCTATCTTTTTCTTATCTAGATTTCAAAACGCAAAAATGCGAGTCTGTAGCGAATCAAACCGGCGACGTTCTGGTTAGTAGTACTATCAGTCAACCACCACGCCACCGGACTTCGCGTGATTAGCCACCTCTTCTCATTGTTTTCTTCTTTCGACTTTCCCTTTTTTTCTTTTTTTTCTTTTTTTTCACCTTTTTTTTCTCCTTCTCCCTGGTTTGATGAACTTTCTCAAAATTCGTGATTATTTTCCAAAATCGAAACAATTTTCCAAAATGGATGAAATTTAAAAATTCGATGAACTTTTTCAAATTCGGTGAACTTTTCTTCAAAATTGATGAACTTTTTTCAAATTCGATGATTTTTTTTTCATTTTGATGATTTTTTTTTCAAAATTGATGAACTATTTTTTCCAAATTTGTGAACTTTTTCAAAATCGATGAACTTTTTTTAAAACTCGATGAACTTTTCTTCAAAAGCATTGAACTTTTTTTATTAACTGTTTGCAAAATCGATGAACTTTTTAGAAGTTTGTGAACTTTTCTTCAAAAATGATGATAGTTTTCAAATCCACGATGTTTCAAAAATAATTCAGAAATCCAAGCTATATAATAGGCGTGGCCTTGCTTTTTCTTATATAATTGGTGCTTTTACTAGTCATCAATGTCCATTTGCTCTGGTGGTTAATGAAGGTCGGCCAATGAGGCAACCATCCGAGTTTGAATCCTGTATAACACACCTTTTTGCGGTTTTTTGGTGTTAAAGGTTGCTGCGCTCAGCCTTCATGGGCCGGCCCAACAGGGCGGGGCAGTGTGCGCCACGAAACTGTTCGGGCGCAACAGGCGCCGAGCAGGAGCTCTCGGACCTCCAAGCCTCCGACGAGAGGTGGTCGTGCGCAAGATTTCCGGGCTCCTCCTCTCAACCGTGGACTGCGCCAACCCAACGGGTAGGACAACATCGAAAACAGGCTCTTTTTTTTTTGCGAATCATCGAAAACAGGCCCTTCCGCTAATGCCATGGGCTGCTCCTTTACGGGCTACTCTGGTTGGCCGAGTGGTCCCTCTGGAAAGTCGTCTACCTCGACCCGACCACCGGCACGAACCAGAGCATCGAGACATACTGGAAGTGCATCAAGGCCGAGTTCGACGAGCGCAAGCTCGTCGATCCCTACTTCAAAGGCGTCTACATGCAGCGCGGGGCGAAGGCAATGGCGAACCATTGGGGGCTCATCCAGGTGGCGCGCAACAAATGGCATGGGGTCGTCGAGGAGGTCGCGGCTCTCCCGGAGAGCGGTGCCAACGTTGAGGATGAGGTATGGCATGCCGGTCTCCTGCTTCTCTTCATCGTGTGCGCCCGCCAACTGTTTGTTCCTCCGCGCAGGTGGTGCGCATGTTCGCCTTGTATCGCCAGGGCAACCGCGACCAAGAATTCAAGTACCTCCATGCTTACAAGCGCATTGACAAGTGCGAGAAGTGGGCGGAAGTCCGGCGCACCCTCGACAAGGCCAAGGAGACCTACAAGCCGGACGCGGCGATGCCAGGCGCGTCAGAGGGGCGGCCGGAGGGCAACAAAGGGGCCAAGAAGGGGAAACACGCCGACGCGGCTACCGCGCAAGTGCAGGAGTCCATCGAGCATTGCCTCGCCGACGCACGGGCCCGGGCCGTCCTGCGTGAAGAGAAGACCGAGGCGCGGTGGTCGGCGTTGATGACGAGCAGCGCCGTCAAGCTCGACCTACTCCGGACCAACGTCGCCGCGAAGAAGTGGAACACCGACCCGGCTTTCCTGCTGGGCGGGGCGGACATGCTCCAGAGCAACGACGAGGCGGCCAAGGCGTGGTACTTGGCGGAGCATGGCCTCATCCTGAACCAGTTGCCGTCGACGGCGCCGCCAACTCCCACGCCCACGCCGACGCCGCCGCCAAGCCCGAGCGATGATGCCTCCATGACTCCCCGCAGTACAGAAGCCACGCCGACGCCGCCCAGCACAGAAGAAGCTCCGACCCCGCCAATCTCGCGCACGACCCCGCCAAGCCCACGCACGCCGACTACGCCGACGCCGGAGGCCGACCTCGCCGTCTGATGCGCTCTACGCGCGTCCTTTCTTTTTTGTACGCTGAACTTTTCATTTGATCGCCGAACAGTGGCCGCATGATCGCCAGATTTGTGGCGTCTATTTTGTGAGCGGGAATGACTACATTTGAATTTGCCGCGGGTTGGGGGGCAGCACCTGGGGGCGTGGCTGGGAGCTAGGTCGTCCCCAGGGGCCGATCTAGCGCCGGTTCGCCCCCAGGCCGCTCTTTTTCGGCGCCCTGGGGGGCTGAACGGCTGGAGATGCTCTCAGCTTGGTTGAGTATGGGGGACTATGATGAGACTCTATATGGCGATGAGCACTTCAGCCGGTCGCCGAGGCCAGAATGGCAGATGCAAGCTTTTAGGCAGCAGGTCATTGACGACATTTCCTTCCAAGATCTGGGATGGACAGGGCTGCCTTTCACATGGGATAACAGGCAATAGGGCTCTTCTAATGTGAAAGCTCGCCTGGACTGTGCTTTCACAAATGAAGCTTTCTGTTAGAACTATGATAATATTCGAGTGTGCCATGTTTGTGCGGTGGAATCCGATCATGCTTTCTAATTGCTGAACTTAGAGAGCACTCAGACGAGCAAGGGACATGTCGAGCAAAACAGTTCCGTTATGAGAATGTGTAGCAAACTCATTTGGAGTACGAGCAGCTAGTTACGGCAACGTGGCAGCAATAGCGCCCCATTGGCGATGGTGGTGGGCGGCGATTTTAATCTCATACGGTCGGAACACAACAAGAGTAACAACTTGGTAAACTTCCCCCGAATGCAGAGGTTCAATGACTACATCACGGACATGGGGCTTCGCGATCTTGATAGGGTTGGTGCTAGATTTACTTGGACCAACCGCCAAGCGGAGCCGACCTGCTCGGTCCTCGATAGGGTCTTCGCATCTCCTGAGTGGGACATTCTTTGCCCCCTAGCTTCGCTCCGCGCGATTACTTGGATTGGATCCGATCACATCCCCCTCCTCCTCTCCTCTGAGAACAAACGTCCTCCGCTGCCGCCCTGCTTCCGGTTTGAAACCTTCTGGTTGCGCCAACTTGGGTTTGCCGCTGCGGTGATTGCTCGGTGGCAGGAGGCGCGTGAGGCCCCCCATCGTTCCCTCTCGGCCGTTGACTCCTGGCACTTTTGTGCAAATTGGTCTCGCCAATTCATGAAAGGATGGGGTGCTAACGTGGGCCGGGATATCCGAGAGCTCAAGAAAGTCCTCTTAGAGGCCATCCAGACCCTCGACCTCCGTGCAGATGGCGTGGGCCTATCGGCCAAGGAATGGATGATTAGATATGACCTTGAGGACCAACTCACGGTCATCTACACTGATGAGGAGGCGTATTGGCACCTACGGGGTACGCAGAATTGGGTCCTTAAGGGGGATGCCAATACAACTTACTTCCAGGCCATCGCCAATGGCCGTCGTCGTCGGAACTCCATCCCGCTTTTGTGGGATGGAGAGAACATCCTGCAGCAGCCTGAGGACATCCGTGCCCATGTAGACGGCTTCTACAGGACCTATTCTCTGCCCCCCTCGGGGAGGGCTGACCCTCGCTCATGACATCTGGCCGCCCCACCGCCGCGTCTCGCCGGCGGATAATGCGGCCCTTACGACCCCATTCTCCGAGGTTGAGGTTTAGGCTGCCATTAAGGGCATGAATCCATCGTCGGCCCCTGGCCCCGATGGCCTCCCAGTGAAGTTCTTCCAGACCTTCTGGGAGGTTATTAAACCTGAGGTGATGGCCCTCCTTGAGGAGTTCTACGTTGGGTCCATCGATCTTACCAGGCTGAACTTTGGGATTATCACCCTTATTCCCAAAATAACTGGGGCTTCGGATATCTGCCAGTTCCGCCCGATCACGATGATCAATGTCATCTTTCGCATCCTTGCAAAGGGGTACGCCATTAGGGTGGCCCCAATTGCAGACTGGATCACTCACCCGGATCAGTCGACATTCATCCAGGGCCGGTATATCCTGGAGGGAGTCCTAGTGTTTCACGAAGCACTCCATGAGGTGCACACCAAACACCTCAAGGCTGTTTTCCTGAAACTTGACTTCCACAAGGCCTACGACATGGTCAGCTGGCCCTTTCTTCGGGAATGCTTGCTCCGGAAGGGATTCGACGATAGATGGGCAGCCCGCGTGATGCAAATGGTCTCTTCGGGCCGGACGGCGGTGAACATAAACGGCGAGATTGGCCCCTACTTCCCCACATTCTGTGGGGTCCGGCAGGGCGATCCCTTCTCTCCGTTTCTCTTCAACGTGGTTGTAGATGCGCTAGCTGCCATCCTGGATAAGGCCAAGGCGGCTGGGCATATTAGGGGTATCGTCCCGCACCTGGTAGGCGGGAATGGGATCTTCCTTCTCCAATACGCAGATGACACCATTATAATGGTGGAAGGTTCAGCGAACGACATCATGAACCTGAAGTTCCTCCTGCTATGCTTTCAGCAGATGTCTGGCCTCAGGATCAACTTCGATAAGAGTGCGGTCATGGTGTTGGGATACACCCAAGACGAATGCCAGAGCATCGCTGACCGCCTAAACTGCCAGCTTGGGTGCTTTCCCACAACTTATTTGGGAATCCCCATTAGTGACACGAGGCTCACGGTGGCTGAGCTGTGCCCCACGGTGGGGAAGCTCGACCACCGCATCGAACCTTGGTAGGGCCGCTGGCTCTCTAAGGCCGCCTGGACGGTGCTCATTAACTCGTCCCTCTCCAGCTTGCTCCTATTCATCATGAGTTTCTACAGCCTACCTGAGACGTTGCACCATGAGATTGCCACAATCCAGGGACGCTTCATCTGGGCTAGTGAGGGCGACAAGCAAAAATACCACATGGTGTGGTGGTCAGAGATCTGCAAGCCTCGCCATCAGGGCGGTCTCGGGATCATGTCCTCCAAGCGCATGAACATAGCCCTCCTGACTAAGTGGCTGTGGAGGATTGCGAACGGAGAGGGTGGATTGTGGCTGCACATCATCCAACATAAATACCTCCGTGGCCAGCCTCTCGCCTTCTGCTAGCGGTCCGGTGGGTCCTAGTTCTCGCAATCAGTCATACAGCTCCTTCCAGTCCTCCGCATCGGCACCTCCATTGTGGTTGGATCTGGCACCGCCACGCTGTTCTGGTTCGATAGATGGGCTGGTGACTCCCCCTTCGCGACTCGATTCCCTGACCTGTTCTCTATCGCGGTAGATCCGCGGATATCTGTAGCGGTGGCCTTTATTGACTTTGGGCGCCTCGCCTTCCGGTGACCATTTGGACCGGTGGAAACTGATGCGTGGCACGACCTGCTCGACTGCATTGCTCTGCATGAGCTAGATCTGGAGATCGGAGAGGACCGCACCAGGTGGCGGCTAGAACCATCCGGACAATTCTCCGCTAAATCTCTCTATCAGGCGATTGCTCCTTCGCCGGGCCACGAAGCTCTCACCACCATCTGGGCGATCTGGCTCCCCTTGAAGATTAGGATCTTCCTGTGGCAATGGATTCGCGGCCGCCTACCTTCTGGCGTTGAGGTCCTGAAGCGCAACGGCCCTAGTGATGGGTGGTGCCCGCTCTGCAGGCCTGAAGAGGACACGAACCATATCTTCTTCACATGCGTGTCCGCGCAGTTCCTCTGGAGCTGTTTCCGTGAATTAGTGGGTGGAAGCTGGGACCACAACAACTTGCCCGCTCTCTTCGCCGAACTTTAGGCATTACCACCCGCATCTCGCCACATTAGGTGGTTGACCATCGGTGTGCTTGCCTGGACGCTGTGGACCATTAGGAATAAGCTTGTGATTCAACATGTCCCTCTTCGTCACGCTACCGACGCTTGTTCAAATGGTCTGGTTACTTGCAGTTTTGGCGGCCGCTTAGCCGCCCCAGGGAGAGAGACGCCATCACCTCCTTCATCACCCAGCTTCGCGCGATGGCTCTCCGGATGGCTCCTCCGCTTCCCCCACCACCTCCAGAGCCGGATTAGATTCTCTCTACCTCGCCACCACTGCTGTTTATGTGTTGTGCGTGCCTCATGTCTGTGTTGGGCTTGTTTTGCTGTGCCCACAGCTGAACCTTGTGTAGTGTTTGTGTGTGTGTTGGACCTGGCCTGCGGTGGCATTGTTTGTGTGTGTTGTGCGGTTGGTACCTTGTTGACTTTGTGCTCGGTGGTTTGCTTTATTTATAAAGTGGGGTGAAAGCCTTTTCGGTAATAGCGCCCCATGACCTACAAGGAATCATGGATTCTCTTGGGGCCCTTCAACGCACTCTTGACTCTTGAGACGTGGAGGTCATGCGAGTTCAGATGTATGAGGGCATGTGCAACAGTTTCGACAACATCTGTCCATAATGGCCTGACATGTCATCTGTAGACAGCCCTAAGGACAGCGTCTATATTGAGACCTTGTTCGGTGGTCTATTGAAACAAAATAAATAAATGATAAATCTTTTGATGGATCTGGATGGAACATTGGGGATTTGATCCTAGCCGCTGAACTTCCGCTGGGTGGAAAGGCTAATCACCAGATCGATCGTGGAAGGAGAAAACCGTCGTAAGTGTAGACGGCCTCAATACAACGGTACAGGGCCGTCTGTATCTCCCGATTTTCCTGCCCTACAGATCATCTGGAATTCTACCAACGACCTCTTCCTCTCTCTTGATTCTCTCTCCTCCACATCATTTAAAATCCTAGTTGTCAACCCTTCCAGACAGCTGACTGTACATCATTGAACATGCCCTGACTAGAACTGTACATCTGTCACAGCGGAAGTTACACAAGCTTCGGAGTGCTTCCATAGGGCGTGGTCCTTCAGAGGAGGAAAAATATAACAACAGCTAAACTTCACAAGGCTCTTAAGCAGGAGGATATCTTTTATTTTGAAAAGGAGGTTAAACCCTCGGCCTCTGCATCAGTCGATGCATGCAGCCATCTTTATTAATTATTTCATAAAGGTCTGACAAGAATATACATCAAATCACCCGAAGCCACCACTCACACCTACAAATCTGATAATGAAGTTTGCTCTCACTCCCCATATCTAAAACCAGTGTCGTCGCCGACCCATCCACATAACATATCGGGATTAACAGCCGGTGCAACAGACCTAAAGCTTACACCACATGCACACGTTTTAGAAGCCGCCATCTTCGTCGGACCACTGACCCATCTTCAGGATAGAGATCTGCATCATCCTTGCCAATCCTGACATCCGTCGACGTCTCGTCCGTCCAAACGCAAAGACTCTGGAAGATCTATCGTGCGTAGCACCTGCCAACCAGTCATGACTCAGTGTAGCACCTGTCGGCCAGGCATAACTTGACAGCTCCACCGAAGCTCCGTGCAAGACGGACCTGCTCCACCTCCTGCCTGTGTCTTCCAGCGCTGCTCCACAAATGATGCTCCCAGGAGAGAAATGTGTTGGGGAACGTAGTAATTTCAAAAAATTTCCTACAACACGCAAGATCATGGTGATGCATAGCAACGAGAGGGGAGAGTGTTGTCCACGTACCCTCGTAGACCGAAAGCGGAAGCGTTAACACAACGCGGTTGATGTAGTCATACGTCTTCACGATCCGACCAATCAAGTACCGAACGCATGGCACCTCCGAGTTCAACACACGTTCAGCTCGATGACGTCCCTCGAACTCCGATCCAGCCGAGTGTTGAGGGAGAGTTTCGTCAGCACGACGGCGTGGTGACAATGTTGATGTTCTACCGACGCAGGGCTTCGCCTAAGCACCGCTACGATATTATCGAGGTGTAATATGGTGGAAGGGGGCACCGCACACGGCTAAGAGATCAATGATCAATTGTTGTCCCTAGAGGTGCCCCCCTGCCCCGTATATAAAGGAGCAAGGGGGAGGCCGCCGGCCAAGGAGGAGGGTGCACCAAGGGGGAGTCCTACTCCCACCGGGAGTAGGACTCCTCCTTTCCTTGTTGGAGTAGGAAAAGGGAAGGGAGAAGGAGAAAGAAGGAAGGGGGCGCCCCCCTCCCTAGTCCAATTCGGACTAGTCCATGGGGAGGGGTGCGGCCACCCTCCCGTATGGCCCATTAAGGCCCAATACGAATTCCCGTAACTCTCCGGTACTCCGAAAAATACCCGAATCACTCGGAACCTTTCCGATGTCCGAATATAGTCGTCCAATATATCGATCTTTACGTCTCGATCATTTCGAGACTCCTCGTCAAGTCCCCGATCTCATCTGGGACTCCGAACTCCTTCGGTACATCAAAACACATAAACTCATAATATAACCGTCATCGTAACGTTAAGCGTGCGGACCCTACGGGTTCGAGAACTATGTAGACATGACCGAGACACCTCCCCGGTCAATAACCAATAGCGGAACCTGGATGCTCATATTGGTTCCCACATATTCTACGAAGATCTTTATCGGTCAGACCGCATAACAACATACGTTGTTCCCTTTGTCATCGGTATGTTACTTGCCCGAGATTCAATCGTCGGTATCTCGATACCTAGTTCAATCTCGTTACCGGCAAGTCTCTTTACTCGTTCCGTAATACATCATCCCGCAACTAACTCATTAGTTACAATGCTTGCAAGGCTTATAGTGATGTGCATTACCGAGTGGGCTCAGAGATACCTCTCCGACAATCGGAGTGACAAATCCTAATCTCGAAATACGCCAACCCAACAAGTACCTTTGGAGACACCTGTAGAGCACCTTTATAATCACCCAGTTACGTTGTGACGTTTGGTAGCACACAAAGTGTTCCTCCGGTAAACGGGAGTTGCATAATCTCATAGTCATAGGAACATGTATAAGTCATGAAGAAAGCAATAGCAACATACTAAACGATCGAGTGCTAAGCTAACAGAGTGGGTCAAGTCAATCACGTCATTCTCCTAATGAGGTGATCCCGTTAATCAAATGACAACTTATGTCTATGGCTAGGAAACATAACCATCTTTGATCAACGAGCTAGTCAAGTAGAGGCATACTAGTGACACTCTGTTTGTCTATGTATTCACACATGTATCATGTTTCCGGTTAATACAATTCTAGCATGAATAATAAACATTTATCATGATATAAAGAAATAAATAATAACTTTATTATTGCCTCTAGGGCATATTTCCTTCAGTCTCCCACTTGCACTAGAGTCAGTAATCTAGTGCACATCGTCATGTGATTTAACATCAATAGTTCACATCACCATGTGATTAACACCCATAGTTCACATCGTCATGTGACCAACACCCAAAGGGTTTACTAGAGTCAATGATCTAGTTCACATCGCTATGTGATTAACACCCAAAGAGTACTAAGGTGTGATTATGTTTTGCTTGTGAGATAATTTTAGTCAACGGGCCTGTCACATTCAGATCCGTAAGTATTTTGCAAATTTCTATGTCTACAATGCTCTGCACGGAGCTACTCTAGCTAATTGCTCCCACTTTCAACATGTATCTAGACCGAGACTTAGAGTCATCTAGATTAGTGTCAAAACTTGCATCGACGTAACCCTTTACGACGAACCTTTTTCACTTCCATAATCGAGAAATATATCCTTATTCCAGTAAGGATAATTTTGACTGCTGTCCAGTGATCTACTCCTAGATCACTATTGTACTCCCTTGCCAAAATCAGTGTAGGGTATACAATAGATCTGGTACACAGCATGGCATACTTTATAGAACCTATGGCCAAGGCATAGGGAATGACTTTCATTCTCTTTCTATCTTCTGCCATGGTCGGGCTTTGAGTCTTACTCAATTTCACACCTTGTAACACAGGCAAGAACTCTTTCTTTGACTGTTCTATTTTGAACTACTTCAAAATCTTGTTAAGGTATGTACTCATTGAAAAAACTTATCAAGCGTCTTGATCTATCTCTATAGATCTTGATGCTCAATATGTAAGCAGCTTCACCGAGGTCTTTCTTTGAAAAACTCCTTTCAAACACTCCTTTATGCTTTGCAGAATAATTCTACATTATTTCCGATCAACAATATGTCATTCACATATACTTATCAGAAATGCTGTAGTGCTCCCACTCACTTTCTTGTAAATACAGGCTTCACCGCAAGTCTGTATAAAACTATATCCTTTGATCGACTTATCAAAGCGTATATTCCAACTCCGAGATGCTTGCACCAGTCCATAGATGGATCGCTGGAGCTTGCATATTTTGTTAGCACTTTTCGGATTGAAAAAACCTCCTGGTTGCATCATATACAACTCTTCTTTAATAAATCCATTAAGGTATGCAGTTTTGTTTATCCATTTGCCATATTTCATAAAATGCGGCAATTGCTAACATGATTCAGACAGACTTAAGCATAGATACGAGTGAGAGACTCTCATCGTAGTCAACTCCTTGAACTTGTCGAAAAACCTTTTTGCGACAATTCTAGCTTTGTAGACAGTAACACTACTATCACTGTCTGTCTTCCTCTTGAAGATCCATTTATTTTCTATGGCTTGCCGATCATCGGGCAAGTCAACCAAAGTCCACACTTTGTTCTCATACATGGATCCCATCTCAGATTTCATGGCCTCAAGCCATTTTGCAGAATCTGGGCTCACCATCGCTTCTTCATAGTTCGTAGGTTTGTTATGGTCTAGTAACATAACCTCTAGAACAGGATTACCGTACCACTTTGGTGCGGATCTTACTCTGGTTGACCTACGAGGTTCAGTAATAACTTGATCTGAAGTTCCATGATCATCATCATTAACTTCCTCACTAAGTGGTATAGGCGTCACAGAAACTGGTTTCTGCGATGAACTACTTTCCAATAAGGGAGCAGGTACAATTACCTCATCAAGTTCTACTTTCCTCCCACTCACTTCTTTCGAGAGAAACTCCTTCTCTAGAAAGGATCCATACTTGGCAACGAATGTCTTGCCTTCGGATCTGTGATAGAAGGTGTACCCAACTGTCTCCTTTGGGTATCCTATGAAGACACATTTATCCGATTTGGGTTTGATTCTATCCAGGATGAAACTTTTTCACATAAGCATCGCAACCCAAACTTTAAGAAACGACAACTTTGGTTTCTTGCCAAACCACAGTTCATAAGATGTCGTCTCAAACGGATTTAGATGGTGCCCTTTTCTTCGTGAATGCAGCTGTCTCTAATGCATAACCCCAAAACTATAGTGGTAAATCGGTAAGAAACATCATAGATTGCACTATATCCAATAAAGTACGGTTATGACGTTCGGACACACCATTATGCTGTGGTGTTCCAGGTGGCACGAATTTGTGAAACTATTCCACATTGTTTTAATTGAAGACCAAACTCGTAACTCAAATATTTGTCTCCGCGATCAGATCGTAGAAACCTTATTTTCTTGTCATGATGATTTTCCACTTCACTCTGAAATTCTTTGAACCTTTCAAATGTTTCAGACTTATGTTTCATCAAGTAGATATACCCATATCTGGTCAAATCATCTATGAAGGTCAGAAAATAACGATACCCACCGCGAGCCTCAACACTCATCGGATCGCATACATCAGTATGTATTATTTCCGAATAAGTCAGTTGCTCGCTCCATTGTTCCGGAGAACGGAGTCTTAGTCATCTTGCCCATAAGGCATGGTTCGCAAGCATCAAGTGATTCATAATCAAGTGATTCCAAAATCCCATCAGTATGGAGTTTCTTCATGCGCTTTACACCAATATGACCTAAACGGTAGTGCCACAAATAAGTTGCACTATCATTATTAACTTTGCATCTTTTGGCTTCAATATTATGAATATGTGTATCACTATGATCGAGATCCAACGAACCATTTTCATTGGGTGTATGACCATAGAAGGTTTTATTCATGTAAACAGAACAACAATTATTCTCTAATTTAAATGAATAAACGTATTGCAACAAACATGATCAAATCATATTCATGCTCAACGCAAACACCAAATAACACTTATTTAGTTTCAACACTAATCCCGAAAGTATAGGGAGTGTGCGATGATCATATCAATCTTGGAACTACTTCCAACACATCGTCACCTCGCCTTTTACTAGTCTCTGTTTATTCTGCAACTCCCGTTTCGAGTTACTACTCTTAGCAACTGAACCAGTATCAAATACCGAGGGGTTGCTATAAACACTAGTAAAGTACACATCAATAACATGTATATCCAATATACCTTTGTTCACTTTGCCATCCTTCTTATCCACCAAATAGTTGGGGTAGTTCCGCTTCCAGTGACCAGTCCCTTTGCAGTAGAAGCACTTAGTCTCAGGCTTAGGACCAGACTTAGGCTTCTTCATTTGAGCAGCAACTTGCTTGCCGTTCTTCTTGAAGTTCCCCTTCTTCCCTTTGCCCTTTTCTTGAAACTAGTGGTCTCGTCAACCATCAACACTTGATGTTTTTCTTGATTTCTTCCTTCGTCGATTTCAGCATCACGAAGAGCTCGAGAATTACTTTCATCAGCCCTTGCATACTATAGTTCATCACGAAATTCTACTAACTTGGTGATGGTGACTAGAGAATTCTGTCAATCACTATTTTATCTGGAAGATTAACTCCCACTTGATTCAAGCGATTGTAGTACCCAAACAATCTGAGCACATGCTCACTGCTTGAGCTATTCTTCTCCATCTTTTATCTATACAATTTGTTGGAGACTTCATATCTCTCAACTCGGGTATTTGCTTGAAATATTAACTTCAACTCCTGGAACATCTCATATGGTCCATGACGTTCAAAACGTCTTTGAAGTCCTGATTCTAAGCCGTTAAGCATGGTGCACTAAACTATCAAGTAGTCATCATATTGAGCTAGCCAAACGTTCATAACGTCTGCATATGCTCCTGCAATAGGTCTGTCACCTAGCGGTGCATCAAGGACATAATTTTTCTATGCAGCAATGAGGATAATCCTCAGATCACAGATCCAATCCGCATCTTTACTACTAACATCTTTCAACATAATTTTTCTCTAGGAACATATGAAAAATAAACAGGGAAGCAACAACACCAGCTATTGATCTACAACATAATTTGCAAAATACTATCAGGACTAAGTTCATGATAAATTTAAGTTCAATTAATCATATTACTTAAGAACTCCCACTTAGATAGACATCCCTCTAATCCTCTAAGTGATCACGTGATCCATATCAACTAAACCATGTCCGATCATCACGTGAGATGGAGTAGTTTCAATGGTGAACATCACTATGTTGATCATATCTACTATATGATTCACGCTCGACCTTTCGGTCTCTGTGTTCCGAGGCCATATCTGCATATGCTAGGCTCGTCAAGTTTAACCTGAGTATTCCGCGTGTGCAACTGTTTTGCACCCGTTGTATTTGAACGTAGAGCCTATCACACCCGATCATCACGTGGTGTCTCAGCACGAAGAACTTTCGCAACGGTGCATACTCAGGGAGAACACTTTTATCTTGAAATTTTAGTGAGAGATCATCTTATAATGCTACCGTCAATCAAAGCAAGATAAGATGCATAAAAGATAAACATCACATGCAATCAATATAAGTGATATGATATGGCCATCATCATCTTGTGCTTGTGATCTCCATCTCCGAAGCACCGTCATGATCACCATTGTCACTGGCGCGACACCTTGATCTCCATCGTAGCATTGTTGTCGTCTCGCCAACTATTGCTTTTACGACTATCGCTACCGCTTAGTGATAAAGTAAAACAATTACATGGCGATTGCATTGCATACAATAAAGCGACAACCATATGGCTCCTGCCAGTTGACGATAACTCGGTTACAAAACATGATCATCTCATACAATATAGCATCATGTCTTGACCATATCACATCACAACATGCCCTGCAAAAACAAGTTAGACGTCCTCTACTTTGTTGTTGCAAGTTTTACGTGGCTGCTACGGGCTTTGCAAGAACCGTTCTTACCTACGCATCAAAACCACAACGATAGTTTGTCAAGTTGGTGCTGTTTTAACCTTCGCAAGGACCGGGCATAGCCACACTCAGTTCAACTAAAGTGAGAGAGACAGACACCCGCCAGTCACCTTTAAGCAACGAGTGCTCGCAACGGTGAAACCAGTCTCGCGTAAGCGTACGCGTAATGTCGGTCCGGGCCGCTTCATCTCACAATACCGCCGAACCAAAGTATGACATGCTGGTAAGCAGTATGACTTATATCGCCCACAACTCACTTGTGTTCTACTCGTGCATAACATCAACGCATAAAACCAGGCTCGGATGCCACTGTTGGGGAACGTAGTAATTTCAGAAAATTTCCTACGAACACGCAAGATCATGGTGATGCATAGCAACGAGAGGGGAGAGTGTTGTCCATGTACCCTCGTAGACCGAAAGCGGAAGCGTAACACAACGCGGTTGATGTAGTCGTACGTCTTCACGATCCGACCGATCAAGTACCGAACGCACGGCACCTCCGAGTTCAGCACACGTTCAGCTCGATGACGTCCCTCGAACTCCGATCCAGCCGAGTGTTGAGGGAGAGTTTCGTCAGCACGACGGCGTGGTGACAATGTTGATGTTCTACCGACGCAGGGCTTCGCCTAAGCACCGCTACGATATTATCGAGGTGTAATATGGTGGAGGGGGCACCGCACACGGCTAAGAGATCAATGATCAATTGTTGTCCCTAGAGGTGCCCCCCTGCCCCCGTATATAAAGGAGCAAGGGGGAGGCCGCCGGCCAAGGAGGAGGGCGCGCCAAGGGGGGAGTCCTACTCCCACCGGGAGTAGGACTCCTCCTTTCCTTGTTGGAGTAGGAAAAGGGAAGGGAGAAGGAGAAAGAAGGAAGGGGGCGCCCCCCTCCCTAGTCCAATTCGGACTAGTCCATGGGGAGGGGTGCGGCCACCCTCCCGTATGGCCCATTAAGGCCCAATACGAATTCCCGTAACTCTCCGGTACTCCGAAAAATACCCGAATCACTCGGAACCTTTCCGATGTCCGAATATAGTCGTCCAATATATCGATCTTTACGTCTCGACCATTTCGAGACTCCTCGTCAAGTCCCCGATCTCATCCGGGACTCCGAACGCCTTCGGTACATCAAAACACATAAACTCGTAATATAACCGTCATCGTAACGTTAAGCGTGCGGACCCTACGGGTTCGAGAACTATGTAGACATGACCGACACACCTCTCCGGTCAATAACCAATAGCAGAACCTGGATGCTCATATTGGTTCCCACATATTCTACAAAGATCTTTATCGGTCAGACCGCATAACGACATACGTTGTTCTCTTTGTCATCGGTATGTTACTTGTCCGAGATTCAATCGTCGGTATCTCGATACCTAGTTCAATCTCGTTACCGGCAAGTCTCTTTACTCGTTCCGTAATACATCATCCCGCAACTAACTCATTAGTTACAATGCTTGCAAGGCTTATAGTGATGTGCATTACCGAGTGGGCCTAGAGATACCTCTCCGACAATCGGAGTGACAAATCCTAATCTCGAAATACGCCAACCCAACAAGTACCTTTGGAGACACCTGTAGAGCACCTTTATAATCACCCAGTTACGTTGTGACATTTGGTAGCACACAAAGTGTTCCTCCGGTAAACGGGAGTTGCATAATCTCATAGTCATAGGAACATGTATAAGTCATGAAGAAAGCAATAGCAACATACTAAACGATCGAGTGCTAAGCTAACGGAGTGGGTCAAGTCAATCACGTCATTCTCCTAATGAGGTGATCCCGTTAATCAAATAACAACTCATGTCTATGGCTAGGAAACATAACCATCTTTGATCAACGAGCTAGTCAAGTAGAGGCATACTAGTGACACTCTGTTTGTCTATGTATTCACACATGTATCATGTTTCCGGTTAATACAATTCTAGCATGAATAATAAACATTTATCATGATATAAGGAAATAAACAATAACTTTATTATTGCCTCTAGGGCATATTTCCTTCAAAATGGCACCGCAATACCGCCATCGTCCGTACTGGAGAACAATATCCTAAGGTTTCCCCTGAAGCAGTGCCCATCACCAGCAACCGTCAAGGACCGACACAGTGCCCACCAGCACTTAGCCCTCAAGGCGACGCCTTCAGGAAGGTCACGGCATCAAGGACGGCACCGCCACCCAACGTAGTTAGGGTTTTCACCCGAGAGGCAGAGAGGGAGGAAATGAAGGAGAAGACGTAGACCAACGTCTCCAAGAAGAAAAGCGGCACCCTTGAGCATCATCGTCAGCGCAGCCGGCCGGGGCCGACAAAGGGGTTTCTCGCAATCTGGACCTCCTCCACCAGCTTCACCCGCGGCCAGGGTCCCAGCAACCAGGCCGACACCGCCAGGAACCCACAGGAGAGTAGCCCACCGATCAGGGCCGGATGACTGCGGCTAGATTTGGCGCTAGAACCCACCCCGCTCCCATCGCCCGCACGCACTGGCAGCCGAACAAGCCGATCCCAACAACGCCGGCCACAGATCTGGCCACACCCAGGACCGACGCACCTGCCGCGCCGACGACCACCTCCACTCGCCGGCGTGGAGAACCACCCCGGACGCGCAGCCATGCACCGGCGACACCACGGGCCGCCACCACCCACAGCAGGACGAATTTGGGCAGGGGTCGCCTAGATCCGCCGCCACCGCGTGCCATGGCTGGCCACCACGCAGCCCTGACAGCCATGGAGGCGCAGCCCCGCCGAAAAGCCCTGGAGCCGCTGCTCCAGCTTCCTATCTCCGCCGCCACGCCTGGCGCCCAGGATCATCGTCGCGCGCGGATGAAGGGCGAGCCCGCCACCGCCATCCGCCGGACGAGCTTTGCTCGCCGGCTTCCTCCGGCGGCGGCGGGGAAGGGTGGGTCGGGGGCAGCGATGGCTAGCTAGGGTTCGCCCGAGCCGCCCCCTGGAGGCAACGCGAGCGTATCAACATTCCAGAGTTAGCTGGCTTCGTGAGGGCAATCGCAATACCGGGTATTTCTAGGCATAAGCTAAGCAGCGACAATGTATGAATAAAATAAGTGACCTCAAAAGGGCTAATGGTTTAGTTTGTGCAAACAACGAGGAGGACAAAGCTGAAATACAGCCGTTCTATGAAAATTTATACACCTCTCGAGGGGGCCATGATATGAGCGAGCTGTTGAATTACGTTCCAGTGAAGGTTTCACCGGAGGTGAATATTTTTTTAGACAAGCCATTCGAAGCATAGGAGATCCATGGTGATCTATTCCAAATGTCACCATCCAAGGCTTCAGGTGGTTGATTGGTTCACGGCAGGCTTCTTCCAGAGGCATTGGAATTTGTTGAAGATGTCACGTCAGCGTACTTGGTTGCTTGAATGGTGGTGGTCTTCCTTTGGGTCTCAATGACACATCCATTACCTTAATCCCCCAGGTCCGTCACCCCAAATGATATCCCAATTCCTCCCAAATTGCAATGTGTCCTGTATTGTATACTAGTAGAAAACTGGGCATTTGTTTTCGCTAGATCAGAGCAACAATCCGGGTCGTGTTATGAACCGGGACTAATGGGAGCACCAGTCCCGGTTCCAGTGGTCAGGATGCCGATCGGGCCTCGTTAGGCACCAGTCCCGGTTCGGCTGGGACCTTTAGTCCCGGTTCCAGCCACCAACCGGGACTAAAGGGCCTCGCTCCTGACGCAATCCCTTTAGTCCCGGTTGGTGTGTGGAACCGGTGCTAAAGATCAGTCTTCACTCCTGGTTCTAGACACAAACCGGGACTAAAAAGATTATATATATGCTCGCCCTTGCACACTCACTACTCTATTTTTGGCTGGCCGGCATGTTGGAGGTGTGTGCTACTCCATTCTCACCTCCTATGCACATGAGGTGTTTGATGAAATGCCCGAGCCACACTTAAGCTTTCTCCTTTCCAAGCTCGACCTCCAAGCTACATTTTCCCCAAGATTTGTCTAGGTTTGGCGGTGCACCAACTATCCAAGTGTTCTAAGAAGTTAGCAACTTCATCCTTTCATCTCTCACTGCTAGTTTAGCTCATTTCAAATGCTCTAGAAGTAGAGTGGTTTGTGGGTTTCAGTGGAGGTGTCTATCTGGGAGTTCTTTTGATTTAGATGCATAATTTGAGCTCAAATTAACTTTTCACAGTTTGCACATGTGTAGGGTGTCGTCCCGTCTCCGTCGCCATCCTCACCACCGTCGATCGCCTGCGCCAATCTCGTTGCCGACACCACCGTGGTGAGCCTCTTGTTCTTATCTTCTTTTTAGAAGAAAAAAATTCTTACTTGTATGATTTAGATAGCTACTTGTATAATTTGCTTACTTTTATTATTGTTTCTTATTATATAGTGCCATGGTTTTGGTATCCGCCCCCGTTGGCTCTCGTTCGGTCTATGATTCAGATGTGGTATAATATCTTTTATAACTATTTGTTTCATTTAGTGTTTATGACAATTATGCCGACCAACATGACATAGATATTTGTATCTAGGAGGTATGTGAACCGGAAATTCCAACCAACCCTCTTGTCGAGAGGTTAAATTTAGTTGGAAAAGAAAACAAATATTTGAAAGAAAAATTGAAAAGATTGAAGAGGAGAAGATGAAATTGGAGTTGCATGTTGCCGATGTCGTCGATGATCACAAGATCCAAATGGATGCAATGCACTTGAAGATTAGAAAATATGCCACTGATAATGAGGCTAGGTATCATTATGATGTTGGATCAATTGTTACCTTAGTTGCAATTTTGATGGCATTTGTTTTTGCATTTAAATGTTTTACATAGTTGTATGTTAGTTTCAATGTATGTTTTAATTAGATGCTCTAGAGAGTTGTATGTTGTTCTATGAGAACTATGTATGAACTTTTTTATCTATTTTTTCAGTAATAACATTTGATCACTACTGTAGTTTGGTTTTAATGTGATGATGAACTTGTATTAATTTGGTCATTTATCTATTCATGATTATCTATCATGGTTTTCGATACACTTAATTATATAATGCACGCAGATGAACCGACAATGGATGTACGGTGACCGACGCACCTCCGGGTACATTATCGGCCTGCATCATTTTCTCGAGGTGGCTGAGGCAAACAAGCATAATGGTTTTCTGTATTGTCCATGTCCTGTCTGTGGGAATACGAAGGATCACTCTTCCTCAAAAACCCTTCACTTCCACCTTCTTGAGAAGGATTTCATGCCACACTATAATGTTTGGACCAAGCATAGAGAAAGAGGGGTTATGATGGAAGACAACAAAGAAGAAGAGGATGATGACATCTATCATGTGTTCCCTGAATACGGTGATACTACTGAAGAAGAGGGGGAAGCTGAAGATCAAAAGGCACTAGATGTGCCCGATGATGATCTTCGCTGGGTCATTGTTGATGCACAGAGAGGATGCGAAAGTGAAAGGGAGAAGTTGAAGTTCGAGCGCATGTTAGAGGATCACAAAAAAATGTTGTACCCAAATTGCGAAGATGGCAACACAAAGCTTAGTACCACACTGGAATTGCTGCAATGGAAGGCAAAGAATGGTGTATCTGACAAGGGATTTGGTTCGCTACTGAAAATAATGAAGAAGAAGCTTCCAAAGGATAACAAATTGCCTGACAGTACGTATAAAGCAAAGAAGGTTCTCTGCCCTCTAGGATTAGAGGTGCAGAAGATACATGCATGCCCTAATGACTGCATCCTCTACCGCGGTGAGGAGTACGAGAATTTGAATGCATGCCCGGTATGCGGTGCATTCGGTATAAGATCAGACGAGATGATCCTGGTGATGTTGAGGGCGATCGCCCCAGGAAGAGGGTTCCTGCCAAGGTGATTTGGTATGCTCCTATAATATCACGGTTGAAATGTCTGTTCAGAAACAAAGTGCATGCCAAGTTGTTGCGATGGCACAAAGAAGACCGTAAGAAAGACGGGAAGTTGAGAGCACCCGCTGATGGGTCGCAGTGGAGAAAAATCGAGACAAAGTGGCTGGACCTTGCAGGTGACGCAAGGAACGTATGGTTTGGTTTAAGTGCAGATGGCATTAATCCTTTTGGGGAGCAGAGCAGCAGGCATAGCACCTGGCCTGTGACTGTATGTCTCTATAACCTTCCTCCTTGGTTGTGCATGAAGCGAAAGTTCATTATGATGCCAGTGCTCATCCAAGGCCCTACGCAACCTAGCAACGACATTGATGTGTACCTAAGACCATTAGTTGAAGAACTTTTACAGTTGTGGGCTAAAAAAGGTGTACGTGTGTGGGATGAGCACAAACAGGAGGAATTTGACCTACGAGCGTTGCTGTTTGTAACCATCAATGATTGGCCTACTCTTAGTAACCTTTCAGGATAGACAAACAAGGGATACCACGCATGCACGCACTGTTTAGATGAGACTGAAAGTATATATTTGGACAAATGCAGGAAGAATGTGTACTTGGGACATCGTCGATTTCTTCCAACCAAGCATGCCTTAAGAAAGAAAGGCAGGCATTTCAAAGGTGAGGCAGATCACTAGAAGAAGCTTGCCCTCCGTACTGGTGATGATATACTTGATATGGTCAAGGATTTACAAGTAATCTTTGGAAAGGGTCCTGGTGGACAATCTGTTCCGAATGACGCTGAGGGACACGCACCCATGTGGAAGAAGAAATCTATATTTTGGGACCTACCCTATTGGAAAGACCTAGAGGTCCGTTCTGCAATCGACGTGATGCACGTGACGGAGAACCTTTGTGCGAACCTGCTAGGATTCTTGGGTGTGTATGGGAAGACAAAACATACACC
Source organism: Triticum aestivum (assembly GCF_018294505.1). Classification (NCBI taxonomy): domain Eukaryota; kingdom Viridiplantae; phylum Streptophyta; class Magnoliopsida; order Poales; family Poaceae; genus Triticum; species Triticum aestivum. Next base: position 78,093,208 of record NC_057796.1, on the reverse strand, counting down.
CGGGGCACGGGAGGACCAGCAACGTATGAACGAAAAAGACGGCATGCATCCAAAGCAGTATCAAGGTCCTGCCAGCTACGCGCTTACCAAAGTAGAGAAGGAAATCTTTTTTGAATGCATGCTCAGTATCAAGGTCTCATCTGGCTTCTCGTCGAATATAAAGGGAATAATAAATATGCTAGAGAAAAAAAATCTAGAACCTAAAGCCTCATGACTGCCACATGATTATGCCGCAACTGCTTCTGGTTGCATTGAGGGGGCTTCTACTAGAAAATGTTCGATTAGCCATTGTGAAGCTATGTGCATTCCTTAATGCAATTTCTCAAAAGGTAATCGATCTAGAAATCCCACCAAAGTTATAGAATGATTTGGTCCAATGTCACACTACAAAAAAATACACTTCCATGATGATACGTGTTTGTCACAGTAGGTCACGTTTTTTGTCATGCATGCACATCCATGACGATTTTATGACAGAATCAAGATAGTCATACCTGTGGTGTCGTAGAAGTGTTCCATGACATTACCAAAATTATCATCACGGAAGTGTGCACTTCCATGACGATAAATCGCGCGTCACAGAAGTGCTTTCGTCAAGGGTGACCGACACGTGGCATCCACCGTAACAGAATGCCGTTAAGCTATCGGGTCGGGTTTTGGATCCGATAACCCGTTAACAGCCCCGACCAATGGGGATTTTCCACATGTAAAATCATCATTGGCTGGAGGAAACACGTGTCGGCTCATCGTTGGGACAGATGTCATCCACTCATTGGACAGAAGGCGCCTATGATACATCGATACGTGGCACGGCCCAACAGAGGCCCATTCCTGTGAAAAGGCCGGCCTGTTTGACTTGGTCAAAAGGTGGCGGGCCGGCCCATGGAAAGCCTGTTAACGACCTGTTCGCATATAGCACATTTACAGCCCGCTAACCCAAGGCCCGTTACGCCCTATCGGCCCAGTAGCGTCATCTGGGCCATCCAATATGATTCCAGCCCGTTTTCACTTGTGGCCCATGTATGGCCCATGACGTCTTTCGGCCCATATGAGGCCCTATGTAACTCTTGGCCTATTAACGGCCCGTGGTGAAACTGGCCCGTAATGAACAGTGTATCACTTTATACCCATTAACGGCCCGTTATTCCGTTGGGCCGTTTCCAGCCCATGTTATCTTTCGGCCTTCTCAGAGCCCATTTATTCTTGGGCTCATTTCCAGCATTCGTTTACTTACGGCCCGTTACTGTCATTTTCTGCTTGTGGGCCAAATTCAGCCCGTGGTTACAGTCGGCCCGTTTGTGGTCCGTTAATACGTTGGGCCATTTTCATAGCGTCATCAAATATGGCCTATTAACGATGGCCCATTATGGTCGGCCCATGAACGGACGATTCCAACTCTAGCCCGTTTACGGCCATAATGCGGCCTGTTATTGGCCCATGTTTGGCCAATTGATCATACGGCCCGTATAAGGCCCATTGATGATACGACCCGTAGAAGGCCCATTGTTTCTACGGCCCGTAGAAGGCCCATTGTTTCTACGGCCTGTAGAAGGCCTACTGTTTCTACGGCCCGTAGAAGGCCCACTGTTTCTACGGCCCGTAGGAGGCCCAGTGTCACTACAGTAAATATTAGCCCATGGTTATTGTGGCCTAGTTTAAAAAAATAGTTTATTGCAGCCACTAGCAAACCGCGGAAAAAGAACTGCACTGACTACAAGCAAACAAATAAACAAGACAACAAGGAAATAAATAAGCAAGCAACTTATGCTAGGCTATCACGGCTATTACACATATTACATCCACTGGGCATCAAAGTTCGCCACCAGTGCAAATATAGGGAACAAAGCAGCATATAAACGCCGCAGCAAAACAAGTCCAGAACTGAAACCACTTCAGAAGAGTTCAAGAAACAATATCCTGGGTACCCATAATGCTGGCAAGATGCTTAGCAAGCTTATTAACTTTCTCTTGTTTGGTGCTTAAATCCTCCAGCGCTTGCTGTTGCACAAGAAAGTACGCATCTGAATTCTGCAGGGACTTCCTTAGTCCTTCGGCTTCTTGCCGCAACACAGCTGACTGATGCCTTTCAGCTTGTAGCTGAGACTGAAGAAGCCGAAGTGATTCAGGCAGCGAGTTCGAAGAGCTTGGGCAGTAACTCGAACACTACATCAACGCAGGATTGTGGGGTTTTCTCACTGTCTACAAGATCGTTTTTATCACATTTCTTGGAGACCAACAGGGTTGTCTCACTATCTTGAACCTTATCTGCATTACTTTCTCTACCATTGCATAGTGGGGTGCTCTTCTCCAATATTCTGTTTGCATACTAAAAGAGAAATAAGCAAACACATCACAGGTTTTGCTTGTAGTATACGAAACTCATTTTGGTAAACCGGTTCAGTAGTAAGGTGGACAGGATAATAGCATGAAACAAACATATATCTATGTACTATGGTCACTGTATTGTCCATATCATTCTAGTTTATGTTCCCTAATCAAGATAGAGACACAGTTCAACTCATATATTTTTAAGACACAGCAGCATAGACAGAATATAAGTGTGAGAAACTACACAGCATTGGCAGCACTTGTAATGTGCATCACATGAGAACATAACTGTTTATACAACTTAAACTGAAATCAACATAGAGCACCAAGTTAGAACAGCAATCCAGTTAAAGAAATATGTTTAAAACATACCTGTTGCACCATTGGAGTTTCAATTGGATCCTTCAAATTCGAAAGTAGTTGGTATGAGTAAATACAGTGATGCAACAACAAAGGAGTATGGACCATAGCTACGGAATCTGACCTGAGAACAGTTGCTCTTCTGCTTTAAACGTGGAGTTTGGGTTAGCTGTGGTGGTCTTCGTGCTTTGGGCACTGCAGTAGCTTTACAAACTGCTCGTGTGGGAGTACTCTGTGGTAGACATGGTGCTTTGTCAACTATAAGTGGGTTACTATCTGCTGGGGTTGCGGTTAGATGGGTTGTAGTTGGTTCTCTGCCCAACGGTGTAAGTGTGCAATCTGGAAGAGTCTCGATTATGTGTGGTGGGGCTAGTTTGTGGGCCAGTACAACCATGGTTCTATCTGCATCGACGGGTAGCACTGTCTTTTGTGAAGAACGGGTTTTTGCTCCCTTAGATACTGCCATCACCCCCTCCAATTCAAATGGCTGATAAACAAGAAAAGAAATTGAACGTACAAACATTGTATGATAGACAGATGTGGTAATTCACATATATGTTGTCTAACCAAACAGGACAACATGACACAATTTCACATATATGATGCCTAACTAAATAGGATAGCATGACACAGTTTCAGATATATGATGGATAACTTAACATGATATAATGGCATAATTCAACATATGATGAGTACCTAAACAGGATGACATGACAAAACTATATGATGTCTTTCTAAAATAGGTTGGGATGAAATAATTCACATACATGTTGTCTAAGTATACATGATGGCATGATATAATTGACATAATTGATTCATATACTAAGCAGCTGGCACTCGCATGGATGATCTCTAAACTAAGCAGATATAATTCAATATTGTGCATATGATGTCTAAACTAAGCAATGCAAGACGCCATATGCATCATATGAGAAATATGAACATTGCAACTTAGAGCATACACCTTAGGTGGGATATAGGACTGGTCATCTGTCTCTGAATCCTCCTCTGAGGAGCTCACTATAACCATCAAGATATATGCTTCAACAGGTACCATTGCCTGCTCTGAAGACCTTGTTTTCACTCCAGATTTTTCCATAACCGGCTCAAATGGCTGATACACATGAAGAGTAGTTCAATATACACAGATTGTCGACAAATGGAATACGTAATGAAAAAAAAGATGGCATGAGATAATTCACATATATGATGCCTGGCTCCATGGCGGTGCATAATTCACATATATGATAACTGGCTGAAAAACATGGCATTGCATAATTCACATATCTGATATAGAAAGCAAACAGGAGGCATTCACACAAAGCATGTCTAATCTAAGCAGATGGCATGGCAATGCAAGACACCATATGCATGATATGAGCAATATAACCCAGCCAAGTTAGAGCATGCACCTCGGGGGGGGGGGATACGACTGGTCATCTCTCTCTGAATCCTCCTCTGAGGAGCTATCTGTAACCAGCAAGAAATCTGCATCGACAGGTAGCACTGACTGCTCAGAAGACCTTGTTTTCACTCCAGATTTTCCCATGACCGACTCAAATGGCTAATGCACAGGAAGAGTAGATGAATGTATAAACATTGTTGACAAATGGAATACATTATGGAAAAAAATATGGCACAATACAATTCACATATACGATGACTGGCTAAACAGGATGGCATTGCATGATTCACGTATATGATGCCTGGCTAAAGAAGATGGCATTACATAATTCCCATATACTCCCTCTGTTCCTAAATATTTGTCTTTTTAGAGATTTCAAATGGACTACCACATACGGATGTATATAGACATATTTTAGAGTGTAGATTCACTCATTTTGTTCCGTATGTAGTCACTTGTTAAAATCTCTAAAAAGACAAATATTTAGGAATGGTGGGAGTATGATATAGAAACCAAACAGGTGGCATTCACACAAAGCAAATCTAGACTAAGCTGATGACATATAAGATGTATAACGTAAGCAATGCAAGGCGCCATATGCATGATATGACCAACATCAGCATGCCAGGTTAGAGCAAACACCTCAGGTGGTAAACAGGCGTGGTCGGCTCCTTCTGAATCTCCATCTGAACAGTTATCTTCCTCTGGAATACAATCTGGAAATGCAGGAGGGGGGGGGCACTTCGCCCACCATGGAGCGGCGTCTGCATGACATTATATTCGCACGCAACGGTCTTCTCTTTTTCTCTACATGTTCAGTACGATTGTGTACAATATCTGACATGCATAATAAAAAAAATAGTTAGATTTTGTAAGGCCTAAGGGGTGCATGCAAAAATCAAGACTGATGGTAGCAAATGAGTGGATGGTCCAAAACTAATGATAGCAGGTAGATTATAGCTTCAGTTTAAAAAGATAGACAATGGATCATCTATTGTTTGTTGCCCACCCAATATGAACCACATAGAAGACCCCAGATGAACCAGATAGTAGACAGATACTATTCGTTGCTGGCTCGATATGAGACCCATGGGCAATTCAAAACTCAAGATTGAACGATAAAGTAGCAGGTAATAATAACCGATGTATAACGTAAGCAAACACGAAAGACTGCGACATCTCTTCCGGAACTGTGTAGTCCTCAGGTTCATCTGCTCAGTCGATGATGGTAATGCAGTTGGCGTGGCTGCTGGCAACGGGGAAGAGGATCTGAGGCAGCGAAAGGAAGTCTGCAGGGGGATCTCTGCCACAGTGAACGCTTCTGTCGATGGTGCACCTCAGGCGGGGTGGATGACGGCACGGCAGGAGCAGGACATAACACACAGAGTTTTCTTTGACGCCTATCTGAAAATGAAGTAAATCTGTAAGGGCTCCTTAGAATTGGAGGATTCTATAAATGCAGGGACAGGAAAAACACAGGAATAGGATAGGAATGCACGTGCAAAACAGAGCATTTGGAAACATAGGATTTCAGTCAACCTGGGTGTTTGGCTCACATGAATTGGAAGAACAGAGGAATGGAGAAACAAAGTGATGCGACGAGTGTACAACCTCTTTGCCATAGCCTTGTGGACCTCAGCATCATTGGGCTGGACGTGGAGGATGGTGATGATGCTGGTGTGACTGTCGGAGGCGGGGAAGAAGATCCGAGGCCTCTGGAAACGGCGCCGAGGGTACTGCTCCGCTGTGATGGACGGTTCCGTTGTTGGAGCAGCTCCGCTAAGGTGTACAGCGACGAGGCCGAAGAATGACAAGACAGACAACGTTAATCTGAAGTGGGACCCTAATATCATCTGTATTAGATGATGTAAAATACATCACCAAAAAGTGCTAGATGTAAAACGCATCAGCCGCGCCACGGCCGCTCCGACAGATGCTGTAAGTACTGTTCACTCTGAACTTAACTGAAGAAAATGAACTTCATAGTCGAAACTAAATTTTACTGTCGTAACTGATTGAACTAGTAACAGAGCATTGCAATAGATGTTTAGGGCATTCGAGCACTAGTAGCAGAGAAGCAGTGATCTAAATCAGCAGACGCTCGAGCAGGGAACACACTAGCAGAGAGTAAGTCATGCAGTAGCACCGTGAGCGAGAGCAAGAGCAGAGCAGCAGCACGAACGAAAGCAGGAGCAGTGCAGCAGCGTGACCGACAGCAAGAACAGAGCCGCAGCGCGAGCAAGAGCCGGAGCAGCTGCAGCTAGTGCCGTTGTGGAAGTCGCCGCCGAGGAAGCAACGACATGGGGGAGAGATGCCGTGGATGATGTGGCCGGTGACGGCGCCATCGATGGAGACACGCCATATCTGCTCGGTATCGAGCACCAGCAGCCCCGTGAGATCAAATAAAAGATAAAATGCAGCGGTGAGTGGAGAACCTCCTTGGTGGCGCCAAGTTGGCCTCGGCTTCATCGGAGGAATTGGTGAGGGTGCTGCAGTTCCGGTGGGGCAGGTCAAGACGGCGCTGTGGGGATTGAGGTGGCGTGATAGACGAGGCGAACGTCGGGGCAACTCCTTGGAGGTGGAGGACGGGGAGGCTGATCCGGCGGGACGACGAGATCGACAACAGATCCTCATCCGGTGTAGTGGATGAGGGACGGCGAGCTGTTGTGGTGGACGACGTAGTCGGGGAAGAGTCTCCGGCTGGGCGGCGGTCGGGAGGCCGACGGAGGAGCGTGGGGTTTCACGGGTTTTGGTGGCCTCGGTGTACGAATGGGGGGGGGGCGAAGGGGGAGGGGGAGCCAAGCTTAGGGACGCGCTTGTCCGAAATGTAGGGTAAGTTACCAGCGTACCCCCACCGGTTTTGACACCGCGACGTGGAGCTTCATTTCCGGCTGAGGGGTAGAAGGGGGATTTCGCGTGTCTGGGCTACGGGAGCAATTTCGGATGAGGAGGGAGTTCTCGCGCGCGTCCAAATTTCGGGATAACAAGGTGCGGCACGGGTTGAAGAAGCGGGAGTTTCAAAGCAGGTGAGACAAAAGATACTCGAGCTTGAAAATTTCGGGATAACAAGGTGCGGATTCCTTGTTCGGCAGAACAAACTTAACGTGTAAAAAAACAATTCATACAAGACACAAGAGAGTCATGTCTCCTTTTACTATATTGCTATAGATGCCATTGAAAAAACTACAAGAAAAATGTAAAAAAAATCGGGAGAACAAGATTACCCGGCACAGTACCAAATCGATTTGCACTTCCCTCAACAACAACAAAAAACAAATCAATTCCCACCAAAGAAAGAGTAATGTCCCTTTTTATATGATTACAGATGCCATGATCTCAAATTTCAATTTTTGAATCCAAGTTATGTTGAATTCGAATATATCGTTAGGTGACCTTGCATTTTATAATTGATGTAGTCGTATATTTTGATCTTCCATCATATATGAACATTTTACTCCACCATGTGAACATATATATTGTCGTCTACCATATGGACTAAATTTGAATCAATTTTCCTTATTTGAATACGATTGTTGTCAAGTTATACAATAATTTAAATATTATCTTGATAAAAAAACATACATATAGTAGTAATCATATTTCACTATGAACTACATGTACCATACGCTCTCCAATTCAAATACTTGTATCCATTTTATGTTGAATTCAAATCATAGTACATTATTGGTCTAGGTAGCGAGATGTTTGGGATAATCTAAACCCTGTTTTCATACGTATAATTTTTGGTTGAATTGGGACAAGTTTTGGTATAAGCCTCTTGCAAAACCGGAGATTCTCTCAACAAGCCTCATGGTTCCGAGAGGGAACGTGTCACCTTTGTGTGCGAAACGATATACGCTGCCTCCCCCCTGATTTTATTTACAGAGGCTACATAGAACTATATGAGTGCCCTGTTAAATTTTGGAATTATTTCGGGTTCATTTGGCCTTTTTATACATTAATTGAGTTTCTGGAATTTTAATGTGCATAATCTAAATATGAATTGCATGCACATGCTCCGGTGCACCAAAGTGGGTTGAAAAATCACATGTGTGTCCTTGGTTGAATTTCTAGGTCCCATGGAAGAAATGAGAATGAAATTCAAACATCTGGGCGTCATGACTCGACCGAGAACATCGAGAAACTTTGATTTTAAATTCATGTAAATCGAAAACTCGCCTGGAAATCATGAAACTTGGCATGGTGTCATGTCATGGCACTAACATGTTGTGGTAAAAAATTGGGCCGATTTGGAAGCTCGTGGTTCTAAGAGGGAACGTGCCACCTTTGAGTGTGAAACGATATACGCTGCCCCCCTTGAGTTTCTTAACAAAGGCAACATAGAACTACATTAGTGCCCTATTAAATTTTAGAATTATTCCGGGTTCGTTTGTCGTTTTTTATACATTAATTGAGTTTCTGGTCATTTAATGTGCATAAGTCAAATTTGAACTACAAGCACATGCTCTTGTGCACCAAAGTTGGTTGAAAAATCACATTTGTGTCCTCGGGTGAATTTCTAGGTCCCATGCAAGAAATGAGAATAAAATTAAAACATCTGGGCATCGTGGCTCGGCCGAGAACATTGAGAAACTTGGTTTTAAAATTCTTGTAAATCCAAAACACGTCTGAAAATCATGAAACTTGGCATGGATGTCATGTCATGGTACTACCATGTTGTGGTAAAAAAATTGGCCGAATAGGAACAGATTTTGGTATAAGCTTCTTGCAAACCGAAGCTTCTCTCAAGAAGGCCCGTGGTTCTGAGAGGGAACGTGCCACCTTTGAGTGCGAAGCGATATATGTTGTCCCCCTTGAGTTTATTTACAAAGGCAACATAGAACTACATGGGTGCCCTGTTAAATTTTGGAATTATTCCGGCTTCGTTTGGCCTTATTTACACATTAATTGAGTTTTTGGTCATTTAATGTGCATAATACAAATTTGAACTACAAGCACATGCTCCCGTGCACCAAAGTTGGTTGAAAAATCACATTTGTGTCCTCGGGTGAATTTCTACTCCCTCCTTCCATCTATATAGGTCCTAATGCGTTTTTCGAGGCTAACTTTGACCAAACGTTAGAGCAATAATATATGACATGCAACTTACACAAAGCATACCTTCAAATTTGTATGTCAAAGGAGCTTCCATAATATAATTTTCATAGTATACATCTCATGTGCTATTAATCTTGTCAATAGTCAAAGGCTGTCTTGAATAACACATTAGGCCCTATATAGATGGAAGGAGGGAGTAGGTCCCATGCAAAAAATGAGAATAAAATTCAAACATCTGGGCATCGTGGCTCGGTCGAGAACATTGAGAAACTTGGTTTTAAAATCATGAAACTTGGCATGGTGTCATGTCATGGTAAAAAAAATTGGCCGAATAGGAACAAATTTTGGTATAAGCTTCTTGCAAATCGGAGCTTCTCTCAAGAAGGCTCGTGGTTCTGGGAGGGAACGTGCCACCTTTGTGTGCATAATTCAAATTTGAAATACAAGCACATGTTCCAGTGCACCAAAGTTGGTTGAAAAATCACATGTGTGTCCTTGGGTAAATTTCTAGGTTCCATGCAAGAAATGGGAATGAAATTCAAAATTCTGGGGGTCGTGGCTGGGTTGGAAACATTGAGAAACTTAGTTTTTTAATTCCTGTAAATCCAAAACACACATGAAAATAATGAAACTTGGCTTGGTGCCATGACATTGCACCAACATGCTGTGGTAAATTTGCAGTCCGATTTGCGAAGGCGCACACATTAACAATCAACAAAGTCATTTTGGAACAAGTGCTGTCACGTTACAATCGGAAACACAAGTATTATTGAAACCGTGGGCGTTCTACTTACTAGTACCATTTACGTGCCGCCACGCATCCCCATTTTTTATTAGCTAGGAGGCGCCATGCAGGGTAGCTATTTGAGTACGAGAGGCGTGCGATTAGACCCCTGCGCGTGCTTATCGGGAGGAGAGCCCTTTGACCTCCATCTGCCGTCCACCTCTCTCCCAAGGTCTCCATTAATGGCGCCCAAGCCTCTGTTTAATGGCGTGGCTATGTCTCACTCGACTGAGATTTAAGAGAGAAAAAAGAAAATCTGAAAGCACGGATCTTGATGTAAGATCCGACGGACCTATATAGCATATACTGCGACTTATAGCAAGACTGATGAATATATAAGGACGATTAATTTTTTTTGATCAAAGAAGGGCTTGCCCCTTCCGATTTTCATTACTGAAAACCACCATAATTCACAAGAAGTTCAGCACAACTCCAGCCCAACACGAAGGACTAAAAGCTACCAGATTGAAATCGCAACATCCCAAGAGGCCAACAAAGGCCAAACATCCGCGCTAGAACCCGACATTTCACAACCGACGACACAATCCACATCCTAAACCGATTATTACATCAAAAGAAACCAGGAAACTAAAGGAAGCCCAGCAGCAACTAGAAGAAAAACAACGCCAGGGTCGCCATAGCAAGAGTTTTCTTCATTCCAGCCTCGCAACATTGATCTTCCACAGAAAGATAAGGACGATTAATTGTCTCACATAATTAGAAAGATAATTAAAAAAGCCACATGCGGCTACGCCCGAAATACACAAGGGCAAAAGAAGAAGGAAGACAAGGATCTGGCTCGCTGATCTCTACTTTCTTGATGCGTTGCTGCAGGCCGCGGGAACTAGTCTCCACGGCGAGCGGCGATGAGCTCTTTCGTGTCCTCAAGACGCTGCTTGAGAACATCCACGGATTCCTCCACCAGCCTTTGGCGCTCGTTGCGGAGCATGTCATTCTCGTCCATAAGTTTCTTGACGATGACGCCGGTCCTCTTCAACAAGGCACTGGTCTCCTCCTGCTGGTCTGCACTTCTGACGATCTTCTCCCTCAGCAGGTCGCGCTCGGCCCGGAGCCTCTCATTGCCCTCCCTTAGTTGCCGGATGACGCCGGTAGCCTGTTCAAACGAGGCTTTCATGTCGTCCTGCAACCTCGCCCAGCCGGAGATCTGATCCATCTGGCTATGGACGATCGCATGCATGCGCCTGTAACAGTCGTCGCCTGCCCGCGAGAAATTTTCCCAGGCCGCCACGGCGCGGCGGGACATCTCTCCTGCATTCGTGGTGCGGCGGGACATCTCTGCTGCTTCCGCGGCGCGGCCGGACCAGTCTGCTGCATCGACGGTGCGGCGGGACTTCTGTGCTGCTACTTCCACGCGGCGGGACATGTCGGCTGCTCTCGCAGCGAGGCGGGACATCTCTCGTGCTTCCGCTTCCATGCTCGCCTCTCCCTGGTGGCAATCTCTCGACCCAGAACTCACGCTGGCCATGGCAGACGCAAGGGAAGGATGCTGAATGACTTGTTTGTTTTTGTGGATGAGGAGTTGAGGAGGAATGTGCAGTCATCTTGGCATACTAGTATTTATAACCGAGTACTAATACGCTCCTAAGTGGGAAACCGTTTAGGTTGTGATTGGTGTGAACAGGTTTGCAATTCAATATAGCGTGGTACTAATACGCTCCTAAGTGGGAAACCGTTTAGGTTGTGATCGGTGTGAACAGGTTTGCAATTCAATATGATGGCGTGGAGTAATTTGGAATGTGACGAGACGCAAGCTCAAAATTTATTGACGGTTCTAGTTTCGAAGTGCGGCACTATTCCCGGATGGAGTACTTCTTTTTCTACTCCCTCCTTTCCGGTTTTATAGGGCTTATCTCAAAATTTTAGTTTTTCCATTTTATAAGGCTCAATTTGGTTGTTCCCCAACACATGTTTAGATTCCAAGGTGCACTAAATCATTGCATGCAAGTATTAAGAGAAAATTGACCAATGCATGTACTTTATGCATGCATGCATTGCAATTAATGCATTGATAAACATAATTTTTTGAGAAAAACAAGAGCATTAATTAGGTGCTTTTGCAAATTACAAAAAATATTCCACCACTCACCATTTCTTAAGGTAAAGTAGACCAAGGTAATCCCTATATTAGCATATTACTAAGATAAATAGAAGGCATTGTAGAGACATTTAGGACGTGAGCTTGTCAATCTGAATGTGGAGGGACACAAGCTTAGCCCCGGCCAGTAGCTTGGGCGGAACTGTCAAGAAGGTCAGCTCCTGCACGTCGACGTCGCCGGGACCCTTGCTGCTTGTCACCTCCATTTCCACCTTGACAGCATCGGTCGTGCCTTTGGGCTCCCCCGGCGGGCCGTTCGCCCACAGCTTGGCCACGTAGTGCGGTAGTGGGGATGCCCCCGCTCTAATGCAGACGACCGACACGGCGATAGGCGCGCCGATGTCGAGCACGCCGCCGACCAAGAAAAACGCGCGGCGGTCCTCCTCCGCGAACAGCAAGAGCCGTGGCTCCGACAGTGGCACTTGCGGCTGGAGCACCTTGCCATACTGGATCCTGTGCACGGGCATGGGATGCGCGGTGCTGATGTGGTGGTAGAGCGCCGGCGGCGGGCCTTCGTAATCAGCGAGCTTGTGGTAAGTGACGTAGAGCCCACAGCCTTCGTGCGGGCACTCCACCCTCACCGACGAAAGGACGGAGTCCACCGCCGTGTTCCGCACGTCGGAGCCACCGCCGCGCTCGCACTTCTGGCACTGCCGCTGGTTCCCGGGGTGCTCGACGCGGCAGTCCGCGCAGGCCAGGTGCCCTCCCTTGCACTGCAGAAATCAATCGAACAACCACATCAATCAAGAAACCTGCACCTTGCTCAATCAGCCGAACGGACGAGGTGAACCTCATACACTAGAGGCGTCAAGGGGTGGAGGCACAAGGGGCAGTGGAGCACGGTGAGGTCCATCGAGACCTTAGAGAGCTCCATCGTCGGGTCCTGTTCGGTCTGCATGATCTCGCCCTCCTCGTGCACAACCATCTCTCAACTTGGGCCGCGGTATTCCAAAGCTTTACCGTCACATATTTTATACTACTTCAAGGTGCATTAAATCAACACATGCAAGTATCAAAAGGAGAGTCACGGCATGCATGCATGCGTTGTAATTAATGCATCGGTAAACGCAAATTATTGAAATATATCGAGTGCAGTGCTTTGATGTGTCGCGTCAACTCGTACATCAACGAGAAGTTTGATTATCCTCTCCCTCGCGGACTTAACTGCACCTGCCTTTGGCTGTATGACAGGTTGGCCACACACCTGTCAGGCCCACCTGTCATACACGCAAAGGCAGGAGCGTCCCTCCCTCGCCCATGAGCGTGGTGGCTGGCAAGACTAGGAGAAGCTTTCGCTACACGCTCTCCCTCCCGCACGCGGTGGACATGCAGCAGTTCAATCGGTGTCAGATGGCCAGAAGCGTACTGTAGTACTCCCCCAGTGCAGTAGTACTCCATCATTGCTCGACTTCCCGAAGAGGCGAAGAGCCAAGCGCAGCCCGGACGCTCGTGTGGCAGTTTCATGTGTAGAGTAGTCTAGGATAGTGTGTACCGTGCCTGTAAGCTTAAAATCGTTGGGGTCGGCTCCATGCTATGTGGCCGTCTCGAAGTTTAAAAAAAAATTAAAATAGTCTTCTGGCCCTACCTGACACCCTGGTGATTGTAGTTTGCACGCTCATCTGGTCAAGACAGGAATATATATTTTAATTTGTTTTTTTTCGAAAAGGGGGGCTCCCCGGCCTCTGCATCAGAACGATGCATACGGCCACATATATTTTAATTTGTGGTGGGTAAATGTTAGAGGTTGCAGCAAATATATTGTACACCGCGGGTCTTTCAGCCAAGTTTAGAGCCAAGCATGTGGGGCCAGTGCTATGATGTGTCGCGTCAACTCGTACAACGAGGAGAAGCTTGATTTTACTACACGCCTTCTCCCTCACCCATGCGCGCGGTTGCTCACAAACGAGGACATGCTTTTGCTTAGTAGTACTTCTACAACAAGCTATCCGTCCCGCTCGCGGTGGACGGACATGCAGCAGTGGATTCGACACTGTAGAAGCAGTAGTAGTAGCATCATTGTTCGTCTTCTCGAAGAGGCGAAGAGCCAAGCGCAAACCGAACATTGCAGTTGCGAACATTGGAGCACGCATATAGCCAGGCTCTTGCATGAGACAAAATTGCTATGTGAGCCCACTATTGTACTAGTACGTACAACTACTTGCTAGTATAGCCTTGTAAACCAGAAAGGAGTATTTCCCTTCTAGAGATTTCAACAAGTGACTAGACTACACCGAGACGGAGTACATATGGAGCAAAATGAGTGAATCTGCACCGTAAATAAATACGTACTAGTTCTATCGTTTTCCTCTCCGAGGTGCACAATATTGAGTATACTGACTAGTCTCTTTTTGACACGCATTTACGTTTTTCTACACAGTACAGACGCAAGCGCTCATATACACGCGCATACACTCACCCCTATGAACGCACACACGCACGGCACTATCATCTTGAAATTTCCGAAGTCACCATAGGCACCTCGTCGTCGACGGGTCCATAGGTGCTTGAATGCCAAGGAGGGAGAGGGTAGCGGTTCCCGAGACGTTGAACGGTCAATGATGCATCCTCAATTACATGCAGATGGAATTAATTGGAGAAGCAGAATAGAGCCAGCACGATGTGAATGCAACAGAGTTTGGACTCTCATATAATAAAGGCGCCCCACCACTCCAATCCATCTACTCCCAAGTCTCTGCGCAACACTGCTCACTCCAATCCAAGACCAAGTGACCAGAAGCCACAAGCACCTATGGAGGCGATGGACGCGAGCGGCAGTCGGCTGTGCCAAATCATCCAAGGCGCCGGCCTGCGGCCCCACACCGTGCAGCGTTTCCAGACGGTGCTGGCGACCGCAGGCATCGTAGCCCTCGCCGACGCCGGCTTCACCTCTCGCATGGACGACATGATGGTCAACTCCATCCCCAAGTTCACCGCCGTCAAGACGCGCGCGGACGACCTTGCCGCACTGGTCCAGCCCGCTCGCCCAGGCTCCTCATTGCCTGCCACCCTCATCAGCCTCGATGGTGACAAACTCTTTCAAGCCCTGGTGGCCCTGCAGGTGCCGGAGGTCACGACGAAGAATGTGCCCCTCGAGGCCGCGCTCGCCGCGTAGCGCCTCGCCATGCAAGAAACCGTCGACCTGCACATCCACGTCTACGAGGAAATCGTCTACATAGGCCACTACAAGGCAAGCGAGGACAGAAAGACGTTGGCCTTCTTCCAGCGGCTGGAATCTTTGGACGCCATTGTTCAGAAGCACGTTGACCTGGCCACAAAAGCCGCTGCTACTTAGGCGCCATTCGGTGGGCCGGTGCCCTGAGTCGAGGAGGTGGACGTCGTCGATGGATGCATCTCTTCTTGCCTCCTGTAACCAGCACTGCATCGCCTCGTGGCCTTAATGTTTTATTAGTATAGTACTCCCTCCGTTCCCAAATATAAGTCTTTCTAAAGATTCCAGCAAGTGACTACTACATATGGAGCAAAATGAGTGAATCTACACTCTAAACTATGTCTACATACATCTGTATGCTGTATTCCATTTGAAATAGTATCTAAAAAAGCTTATATTTATGAACGAAGGGAGTATATGGACTTTTTATTCCAGTCGTAACATTTTCACTGTGAGGTGGGGCCGCAGTTGAGCAAACCCACCCCGCCCACCGGGCGTCTGCCGAGTTTAGAATTAGAAGAGAGAAACGAGGGAGGAGAGCTAGCTGTAGCACGGACGCTGTTGTCAGATGGGACTCGTGTTTATAGAATAGGAGCACTGAGCACTCGTGCCTCTTTTTTTTGAGGGAAAAATTAGTCGTATGTCTAGTACCACTAGTTGGGTGCGTGCGACCTATAACTGTCATCACTTTAGGTCTCCTTTTCGAACCGTGGCTACGCTTCACAGTACATATTATTTCACGCATTTATCCTCCTATATGTACTCCTAGGCTATTTCCACACGCTCCCATTCGCCGACATGTGGGACATAGAGCATCTGGGTCGTAGTGCATGCACGACTCGGAGCATATGCCAGGGTACTTTACATTTCAGACCTCACGAATTACATGCAAACCCCCCACAGAAGAATAAATAAATGAATGAATTACTACATGAAGCCGGATTATTTTCGTGGAAACCGGAGCACGTTCATTAAATTTTGGACATAAGACGTTTATAAAAAATGACCGGACCGAAAGCAGTCTAAGGGCCTCTTTGATTTTCCCACCAAAAAAGGGCCTCTTTGATTCGCAGGATACTGAAAACACAGGAATGGGGAAAGTATGATGGCGATGAACCGAGACGAGGAGAACTCTAAATCAGTTAGAGGTTAGAGTTAGATTCTAACCCTGAACTAACTCTAAACAAAAGAGGTGTATGGATGGCAGGGTTAGATTGACAATAAATGCTCTATCTCAATCATTTGACTACTTTGGACCATGTTTCCTGCCGGATTTGGAGGGTGCTTGGATACGTTTTAGTTCCATGACTAAAAGTAGTGGGACTAAAACTTGCTAGCCTCACCCATGCTTGGATCCAAATACTAAAGAGACTAAAATCAAGTTAATGAGCATTTATTATCCTCCAAACCCTCCAATCCAGAACTCGCCTGTGTTAAAGGAGAGGAGTTAAATGAGGAGAGAGAGGACTAATCCACATTTTAGTAGGGGTACCCCTGACTAAATTTTTTTAGTCTCAAGACTAGTTTTAGCCCCTCTTTAGTCAAGGGTGCTTGGAACTTTAGCCTCTTAAAGAGACTATTTTTAGTCAGACTAAAATAAGTCCCTTGGATCCAAGCACCCTCTTGGTGTGGCCGGCACTTCTATGGCCTCCTCCCGCTCACAATTGACATAAACGAACCATCTATACAAATCAAGCATGCAAAACATGATAATTTTTACTTTGTCCATACAAATGAGATATCCCACTTAAACATACAAGTCATCAATCAAGCTTCACAAAATTAAAAACACTTCATGAAACAAAGAATGAGCTAACTCATCACGGAAGTCATTCACGATAGGGAGGGAGCCCGGAGCCCCTCACGCACCGAGGGAGGAGCTCGCCATTGTCGCTCTGGAGGAAGGCTCTGTAGAGCCCAAGCCCCGGGAACCCCCCGACGCCGGCCCTTGCGAGTTGAGGTCGACACTGGCATGGGTAGTAGGGCCGCTTGCCGCCGACTGGGAACTTTATCTTTGGGCCTCTAGAAATAATGCAAGCCTGTAACTAAAATACCTAGAAAGGTGAACTGAATCTTTGGGCCTCTAGAAATAATGCAAGCCTGAAACTGAAATACCTAGAAAGGTGAACTGAATCTTTGGGCCTCTAGAAATAATGCAAGCCTGAAAGTGAAATACCTAGAAAGGTGAACTGAATCTTTGGGCCTCTAGAAATAATGCAAGCCTGAAACTGAAATACCTAGAAAGGTGAACTAAATCTTTGGGCCTCTAGAAATAATGCAAGCCTGAAATTGAAATACCTAGAAAGGTGAACTGAATCTTTGGGCCTCTAGAAATAATGCAAGCCTGAAATTGAAATACCTAGAAAGGTGACCTGAATCTTTGGGCCTCTAGAAAGATTTATTACCTCCTCAAGCAGCATCAAACAATTCCATGCGTGCACCACAAATCTATACCAAGTTTGATCAAGATCTACTTTCCAAATCAGAATTAGCGCTAGAGCTAGCAAGATCAATGATATGGCCGTGAGACTGAGAAGGAACGAACAAACTCACCCCTCTCACGACCTCCCTGGTAGATGCGCCGCCGCCGCGCATGACAGAGGGAGAAAAATGACTGGTGAAGGGGGAGCGGGGCGACCTTCGAAGGCCGGAGGGAGAGGGCAGCCGGAGTAGGGCGGCGGAGGTCGGAAGGAGAGGGCGGCCGGAGGAGAGAGAGGGCGAGCGGCCCTATGGGGAACAGAGAGGAGTCGTGCGAGAGGGGGGGGGAGCGATCTGGTGCGGGCAGGGGAGATTTTTTTAGTTCTCTTTTAGTGGGCCCGAGGATAACTAACCCAATTAGAACCTCTCCACCGGGCTAGTTTTTTTAGCTGGGTTAGAGCAAACTAGCTCAAACTAACCCCTCTTGTTTCGATAATTTGAGGCTATTTCAACCCAAACTAGCTCTAACTCAGGGATCCAAACAAAGAGGAGTGTTACTGTACATGCTACAGTGTGGACCGTAGCACATTGTTTTTTATGGCCATATCACCACATTGTTTTCTACTGCTGGTTCACTGGGCTACCGTGGTTTGCACTGCTGGTTCACTGGGCTGCCGTGGTTCACACTCCTCCGACCTGAGTAGTAGGAGTAGTATAGTACTAGTATATACCGCATCATTCTTTGCTCCTTCTTACTACTCCGACATGTGGGAGAGCCAGCATCCGGGTCGACGTGTCATGCACCAGATTAGAGCGCGGAACGGAAGGGGGGCATCACCCCGGTCGGAGCGCCAGTAATTCATGACTATAGTGAGTGGTCATATCACAAGTCTTTCCAGCAGTAACACGCCGTCAAATCGCACAACCCCACTCGCTCACCCTCCTCGCCTCTTTGTCAAACAGCCTACCCGAAAACTATCATGCGTACTGCCCGGGAAAAGCCCCGCCCTCAACTTTTAACTACGCGAAAGTAGTTCGAGCTTGTTCGTTCTATATAAATATAGTACTTACTGTATGTTTATTCACCCGTGGGTTTGTTCAATGAATGGAGGGGCAGGGAGCACAAGTGAACAATACTGTAGTACTACTAGTAGTAAGTAGGAGTCGTACAGTAGTCACCTTAAATAGAGAGTTTCTTTTCTTTAATGCCACGTACACAAATTGAAATGCTTGTTGTGGAGAGAAAAAAGATAATCACTCCACTATATATGGACGCAGGGGCCTGAGCGCTTTCTTTACTAGGGTTGCTCTCTTCATTCTCTCATCCTCTCCAGATATAAACAAGACATCGGTAGCGACATTTTCTCTCTGCTCACCGCTGGTCACAGATCCGGCCGGATCCCTTCGGCCGGTGTGTGTAGAGGACTAAAAGGTGCATCATTCACGCGGTCATCGCCGCCGAGGGAGGAAACCCACAGCTGCAGGAGGGGCCCGATCCTCTGCCCGTGCCGTTCTCTCCGACACAGCGCCGGCCTGGGAGGTCCTCCGACCCTTCTTCCTCCCTGCCGTATTGTCCGCAGATCCGACCTGCCGCCGCCGACATCCCGGCGACCCTCAGGTATAAGTTCTTCGAAAGTGGCCTTGCTCTACTGCCCCAGCTCCCCACGTGTCTGCATGTGCATCTTTTCTACTCCCATCAGCTCTTCCAAAGCCACCTAAATTTTTAGTATTATTAGAGGTAAAGCTACTTCATGCATTCGAATCTAGGGCTTTGTTCAAACAACGAAGAAAGGGGGGAAAGTTGTAGCATGAATCTAGGAATTGATTCAAAGAGGAAATAATATGGTGAAAGTAGTAGAGACCGGATACCCAACCGGTCTCTTGGTTGAAAAGGGAAATAATGGGAAAACGCAGTACAAACTGGATAAGGAACATATCTATTATTGGTTGAAAAAAGGATAGAAAGTGGCGGCTGGTGGACAAGTCAACAGAGTATGTCCAGGATTAGATTTGCTGCCATCACATAGTAAAAGGTCTCCAGGATTAGATTTGCTGCCCTCACATAGTAAAAGGTCTCATGATTAGATTTGCTGCCCTCACATAGTAAAAGGTCTCAGGATTAGATTTGCTGCCCTCACATAGTAAAAGGTCTCCAGGATTAGATTTGCTGCCCTCACATAGTAAAAGGTCTCCAGGATTAGATTTGCTGCCCTCACATAGTAAAAGGTCTCCAGGATTAGATTTGCTGCCCTCACATAGTACAAGGTCTCCAGGATTAGGTTTGCTGCCCTCACATAGCATGAACAAACTCGGCATCACCACTTTATGCCTCCTTGTAGGTACATTGTGCTGATGCGTCCACTGTCGCATGTCCTTATACCAACCTTTTGCTGTTGTTAATGTAAGGGCGCATGTAAAATGAAGCGATCACACTGTTACCTTAGGGACATGTCTAACCAGTGTCATTGTTAATCTAATGCCTCCAGTGATAAGATGCAATTAAACTGTGTTACAAATGGCACTCCTGCTGTTTTCCCCAGTATGATAAGTAAGTTGCTCCTTTACGCTGCTAAGTGTCCTGGTGTCCCCACGGTCCCATGCCCTTAAACCAACTCTTTAGCTACTGTTGATTTACTGTCTCTGGTAAACAAGCAATGCCACCATTAAAGTAATCCCATATTTGAGGAATCTCATTGTTGATCGTAATGCTTCTGGTAACATGAAGCATTGCTGACGTTTTAAAATTTCTACTGTCCTTGCGTGATTGCCATGAACATAATTAAGATGCTTCTTTTCATTTTGTATATGTTTCGTATATTCTTATTAACCAGCAACTGTTTACTTTCTATCTTTTTGTCCAGATAGGGATATCCATTTCACCTTGTTGCTATTGTGACCTTTTGGTGAACTGCACAAAACACTTTTTTGGAATGAGTGTCTTGTGCAGTTCAACTAAAATGTTACATGGTCAACATCTCTGTCAAATTCTGCAGGTAATCTCGTGCAATATTTTATTAGCCTTTGCAAGATGAGCCATAGCTGAATGATGCAATCTTTGCTTCATTTCAGATGAACTGCAGAAAAGTGGCATGAATTGAATCATCGATTGGAGCTGCAGGTTGACTTCCACTAGTGCCAGTATTATAGTAATCATGCTCTTTATTATCTGTGCTGTGCAAACAGGAATACTCAACTACAGATGTTGTGACGGTCAAGAGCATTCGCCAAGTTCTTCGATTGTATGACATGGCTAGCCAAGATGGATTTAATCCCGATATTCACTTTATCAAAAGGCTCTAATGGGTTGGTTCTGAATCTTGCAAGCTGGGAATCAGTGAGATGTGTAGGCATCTTTGTTGTACTTATTATTTGAATCTTATTTGTTGGTTCTGAATCTTGCAAGCTGGGAATCAATGAGATGTGTAGGCATCTTTGTTGTACTTATTATTTGGATCTTATTTGTTGGTTCTGAATCTTGCAAGCTGGGAATCAATGAGATGTGTTGGCATCTTTGTTGTACTTATTATTTGGATCTTATTTGTTGGTTCTGAATCTTGAGGGCTGGGAAACACGGCATGATGATGCAGAGGACAACAACCATAACAAACAGTTCAAACTTGGTAGTATTATCTTTGTGAAAGTGCGACAAATGTGCTGATCGTGTGCGTCCTGACAATAATAATTCTAATGGTTGTGCATGTTGATCCTGTGGCACTGATAGAACGAGCGAATGCATTGCTTGTTTTAAGTATAAATTTCTATTAAAGCTAATTAAATTTAAGTAAAGTGACCACTAACTCCTGTTATTACAGTACCAATACAGACCCGCTCGTGAACCGACGTGTGGCCGAGGGTGCATTTTCTGCCGGGCGTGCAGCGGACGAGGGAGGGGTCGTAACTATTGTCGCCTGTACACACTCGGCTTACTGTTGAATCCAATTCCCCAAGAGCTGAAAAACAAACTGCTGCCTACACACTCGTTCACTCGAAGGGACTCCAATGGCGATCCGAGGGGTGAGCCTGCTGGATATGGACTTCAGCAAGGAGTTCCCCTTTGAGTTCGCCGTTCAGTCCGATGGCTGCACCAAGTTGAATGTGATGTACACCAACGATACGGACTCGGTGAAGCTCTGCCTCGCCTCAGTCCTATGGCTGCACCAGGTTCTAGAGCATTCGCCCATTTCATCGGCAACGCCGACAGCACCTTCGCTATGGTGGAGAGAAGGAAGAACACGACGATTCGGCCATCTGGTGCAACAAGCTTGTCGACATCCAGAAGCAATACAAGATCATCAGCAACGGGCAGGAGAAGGACTCCATGGTTGACCTCGCTGAGAACATCATCGACCCCTGATACGCCAACATGAAAGAAGACGACCTGAACACGTGGGAGGTACCTCTGAACCTAGCCTACATAACCTACGCGGCCAAGGACGCATATGCATGCTACGACATGTACAGGCAGATCTTGGACATGAGGGCGTGTCTGCTTCCCGTAACCGACGAGTACACGGACAGCCGCAGCGTCCTGATCAAGCGTGCCAGGAAGGTCTAGATGTTGTACTTTATCTGTTTATAAGCACCTTTATCATCTGAGTGTTTCATGCATTAGCCTATGTGTCGTAATTATCTGTTTTGTCCGAAATATTTCTTTTAAGAACCCATTAACCTGATTGCTTTTTAGTGGCTATTTGCTTATGTATGTAAACTAGTTCACTTGTCCGTAAAACAAAACTAGTTAACTCGGCTGCTGTGCTTTGAATCTCCTTCCTCCCAACATATTCCCCTCCTCAGGTGGACCCAGCAGGTCTCTGAATTTTCTCCCACTTTCTTTTTCGATGTAAACTGAGTTTTCTCCCAGTACTTTCCCCTAGAACCAACTCAACTGTCCCACGTCTAGCCTAAAAAATAATAATACCCCACGTACTATTAACTCACCAAATTAAAATGATATTTTATTTCGTAAGTTGAAAGTTCTTACAAAACAATAATAATAATTGTTTATATATAACTTGGCAAGTTAACTCCTAGTGATTGCGTACATAAGCTTGCAAAGATTTTACTGACGTCCAATCATGTGTTTATGTTTTTATAACATTTCTCCGTCTAGCCCAAAATGATATTTTCACCCAGCGCAGCAAGTCCGCGGATTTCGAGAAAAATGCAAATGGGATTTAAACGGGCTGCATAGATGCTACATCATTGTTTCACCCAGCCCACCAAATGGACTAAAAAAACAAATGGACTGGCTGACATGTGGGCCAGTAGGTCGAAGCCTAAGAAGGTGTTGGATTTACATCCAACGGCCGACATTCTTCTTCAATCTCTCGTCTTCTTCCCCCAGCACTGCCGGAACCGCCTGCTCCAGCCTTCGGCCTCCAGCGGCGTTGTTTTGCGCTCCTCAGCGAAACGCTACCCCGCCGACGGCCAGGCCATCCCTCCACTCCGCACCTCCTGTTATTCTCTGCCGAGTGTAGGCCCATCCCGCACCCGAACCAGTCAAGTTTCCCACTCCTCTCCGTTTGCGACTCCACTGCCGCATCTTCCCCATTTCCGGATCGTTCCAGTCTGGGGCCTCGCCGTCGTCCACCGCCTCGGTGCGCTCGGCGCGGCGTGGTCAACATACGAGAGACATCGGAAGAGGACTATACGTGGAGAGCCTGATGGCTGGGACCCACGAGGTCCATGGTCGCACGCAAGGAGAGTTCCTCCTTATTACGCACTGTACGTGCACTGTACGTGGGAAGGGCTTCTGTATTTCGCGAAAAAACGTTCCCCCAGCTGACAGGTCGGACCCACCAGCTATATCTTCGCACGCAAGGAAGTGCCTCCTTATTACGCACCAAAAAATGAATACCCCCTGCTAGCTGGGACCCACCATAGTGGGTGGCTGACTTCTGTGCCTACTAAGTTGACGAGGACGGAGGGCTTTGTCAACTTAGTCAATATGAACGATTCTAGCTCCAGTGACCGTATGATGTCCATCCAACGGCCATAGTGCTTCCTCAACCTCTGGTCTTCTTGCTCCAGCCGCCCAAAGCAGCGCCGGTCGTGCCGCGTGCTCCTGCCTCTCGTGGCCGGCTGTGATGCCGCGGAGGCCTCACCGCCCCCTACTACTCCCACCGCTGGCCCAGGGTATCCCTCTACTCACCCACACCCCCTGTTATTCTGCGGCGACGGCAGCCTCACGCCGCAGCCGAACCAGTGAACCCTCGTACTCCTCTCCGCGTGGGCATCCACTGCCGTGTCTTCCTCGGCTCCGCGTCGTCCCCTTCCTAGGCCTCACCGTCGTCCACCGCCTTGGTGCTCTCGGCGCGGCGTGGTCAATGTGGTCAACGACCGACTTCCATCGGAAGAGTACTGTATGTGGAGAGGCTGACAGTTGGGTCCACGGCCACAGCCCAATTTTTTTGTGATTTGCCAAGTAAGTCGCTTTGTCAGGCCTGTTGGGCTGCAAATCTTTCAAGACGAGGAGAGCTTCATTCGGCTGGCCGAGAAAATGGCCTATCAGTAATGAGAAATGGGTTGTACATTTTTAAAACACATCAAACCGGCAATTAGTTTCAAATATCTTTTTTTCATTTCGAGATTTTAAATTACATTAATTTTTATGCGTGGAGAATTTGTTGGATTTTATGTTGATATACATTTATTTTTAAAATCAGTTTGAATGTGAGTCGAAATTTCGGGATTAAAAACAGTTCAGACCGCACCGAAATATGCAAAATTTCGTATAATTTTTTAACCGTGGCCACAATATGGGCTGTAATGCTAACAAAAAGAATATGGGCTCCAAAAGAAACCTGAAGAATTAGAAAATGGGCTGTAAATTATTAGAAATAATGGCAGATGGGTTGTATGCTGTTTTCCACAGATTTGAGGCTTTCCTAAAAAAAAGGTTGACGCACAAGCAGTGACTGTTGGATGTCCATCGAACGGCCATCGTGCTTCTTCAATCTCTGCTCTTCCTGCTCCAGCCGCTCAAACAAGCGCCGGCAGGACTGCCTGCTCCCTCCTCCCCGCGGCCGGCTGTGCTGCCACACCGCCCCACCGTACTCCCATCGCTGGCCTAGCCATCCCTCTACTCACCCACACCTGCTGTTATTCTCCGGCGACGGTAGACGAACTAGTAAACCCTCGTACAGTCGTACTCCCCTCCGCGTGGGAAACAACTGCCGAGTCTTCCCTGCCTCCGTGTCGTTCCCTTCCTAGGCCTCATCGTCGTCCACCGCCTTGGTGCTCTCGGCGCGGCCTGGTCAACGTGGTCAACGACCGACGTGCATCTGAAGTGGACTCTACGTGGAGAGGCCGACAGCTGGGTCCACGGCCGCACGCAAGGAAATGCCTCCTTATTATGCGCAAAATAATGATTCCTCCACCTGACATCAGGGACCCACTGAAAGGGCCTCTGTATTTCGTGAAAAAACGTTACCACCACTGACAGCTCGGACCCACCAGCTATATCGTCGCACGCAAGGAAGTGCCTCCTTATTACGCACAAAAAAATGAATACTCCCCTGTTAGCTGGGACCCAGTATAGTGGCAGGCTGACTTGTGGGCCTACTAAGTTGACGGGGACGGAGGGCTTTCTCAAGTTAGTCAATATGCACGATTCTAGCTCCAGTGACCATACGATGTCCATCCAACGGCCGTAGTGCTTCTTCAACCTCTGGTCTTCTTGCTCCAGCCGCCCAAACCAGCGCCGGTCGTGCCTCGTGCTCCTGCCTCCCGTGGCCGGCTGCGATGCAGCGGAGGCCTCACTGCCCCCTACTACTCCCACCGCTGGCCAGGCCATCCCTCTACTCACCCACACCCCCTGTTATTCTGCGGCGACGGCAGCCTCACACCACAGCGAACCAGTGAACCCTCGTACTCCTCTACGCATGGGCATCCACTGCCGCGTCTTCCCCGGCTCCGCGCCGTCCCCTTCCTAGGCCTCGCCGTCGTCCACCGCCCTGGTGCTCTCGGCGCGGCGTGGTCAACGTGGTCAAGGAACGGCTTCCATCGGACGTGGACTATATGTGGAGAGGCTGACAGCTGGGTCCGCGGCCGCAGCAAGGAAGTGCCTCCTTATTACGTGCAAAATAATTATTCCTCCACCTGACAGCGGGGACCCACCGGACGGGCCATCGTATTTCGCGAAAAAATGTTTGCCCCTGACTGCTGGGACCCACCAGCTACATCTTCGCACGCAAGGAAGTGCGTCCGGGCAAAAAAAACTGATTCGCCCCCCTGACTGCTGGGACCCACCAGCTACATCTTCGCAGGCAAGGAAGTTCCTCACAGTCGGGACCCACCTGGTCGAAGCGTACGTAGCATTGTCATTCTGGTCGCGAACGTGTACGTACATATATACTGGTGGATGTAGAGGCGTGCACGTCTCGTAGTAGAGGCGCGCACGTAGCATGTACAGGTACCTACAGCGGCCAGGGTGCAAGAAAGAAAATATGGCCACGTATGTGTACATACGGGCAGGTTCTCGAAGGCCTACTCACGCATACGTACGGCCAGGGCTCGGGTACATGGCTGGGTCGGAACGGAGAAACAGCGTGGTCATCGTGTTCATGGGGAGGCAACGGAATGCGTTGTGTTCATGGGGAGGCAACGGAATGCGCCGTGTTCATCGGGAGGCAACGGAACGCGTGGGAGCCAACCGGCTGGGTCGGAACGGAATGCGTGGTCGTGTTCATAGGGAGGGCTTGGACGGAACAGGCGATGGAAACAAGGCCTGGCGTACCGCACAACGGAGGAAATGGACCTCCTACATTCGGAACGGGGTCTTGTTGATCGGGAGGGGTGTGGCTACTGCAAAACAGAGGAAACGGACCTCCTACGGTCAAAACGGGGGTCCTGTTGATCGGGAGGGGTGTGGCGTACCGCAAAATGGACGAAACGGACCTCCTACGATCGAAACGGGGGTCCTGTTCATCGGGAGGGGTGTGGCGTACCGCAAAACGGACGAAACGGACCTCCTACGGTCGAAACGGGGGTCCTGTTCATCGGGAGGGGTGTGGCGTACCGCAAAACGGGACTCCACGGGATACTGTTCATCTCCACCGTCGACCTCCTCCAGCCTCCACGGGCTACCATCGACCTCCTCCAGCCTCCACGGGCTCCTGTTCATCCAGCCTCCACCGCGCGCTACTCCACCGGCTACTGTTCAATCACCCCTCCACGGGCACCCCTCCACCGTCTACTGTTCATCCAGCCCTCCACACCACGGGGTCCTGTTCAACCACCCCTCCACGGGCACCCCTCCACCATCTACTGTTCATCCAGCCCTCCACACCACGGGGTCCTGTTCAACCACCCCTCCACGGGCACCCCTCCACCGTCTACTGTTCATCCAGCCCTCCAGCACACCACGGGGCCCTGTTCATCCAGAGGCAACGCCGCCGCTCACTGTTCATCCAAACCCCCCCGCAACGCTCACTGTTCATCCCAGAGGCAGCATCGATCGGTTTCAGTTAGCAGCAGTAGCGAAGAAATCGCTCGATCGGGTTCAGTTAACAGCCATCGATCGATCGCTCGGGTTCAGTAACGCGTAGCCTGCAGTGCAATCGCTCGGGTTCAATTAGAGCCCAATGCCTCACTCGGGTTCAGTTAGAGCCAACGCCTCGCACACACGCGCGTACGTGTACGAGAGAAACGCGCATCGCTCGGCCCCCGACCTCCCACCGTAACCGGGAACTCGCCGAAATTTTCCTCGCCCTCGCTTCTACCACGGTTTTTTCCGTCATGGACGGCCCAAAGAATGTCATGCAGCTGCGTCTCCGGCCCGCCCAGGACGAAAAGCCCATTTTCTGTCATGGTTTTTTGTCATAGAAGTAGGAGCCCACCACATCTATGATGATACCGGGTTTTGTCACAATTATCGTCATAGAAGTGTCATATGTATGACAGAAAAAATTTCGTTCGGCCCAAGTCACGGATGTGTCTTTTTTTTGTAGTGTCATCTCAGTTTTGAGTTGGTGTTCCCACCATCCTTCTTCAATATTGTAAAGCACGTCCTAGTTCACCTAGTCGACGAGATTGCCATTCTCATTCCTGTATTTCTACACAATATGTTCCCCTCTGAGAGGTTCATGGGAGTCTTAAAGAAATATGTTCATAACCGTGCTAGGCCAGAAGGAAGCATCTCCAAGGTCCATGAAACAGAGGAGGTCATTCCATTTTTGTGTTGACTTTATTCCTGACCTTAAGCCGATTGGTGTTCCTCAATCGTGGCATGAGGGGAGACTGAGTGGAAAAGGCACGCTAGGAACAGATTCAATAATATGTAGGGACGGGCATTCTTGGGCGCAAGCACACTGCACAGTTGTATAGAATTCTACCTTGGTGGCCCCATATATCAATGAACACAAGAATATTCTATACTCCAAACACCCGCAGTAGTCTGACGACTGGATTACACGTGAACACATCGGGACTTTCGGCGGTTGGTTGCAAACACATCTCTTGGGTAACAACATTGTTGGAGATGAGTTGTACTTGTTGGCCAGGACACCATCTTCGACTGTATTGACTTACCAAGGGTATAAGATAAATGGGAATACATTTTACACGATCGCCCAAGATAAAAAGAGCACCAACCAAAACAGTGGTGCCCGCTTTGATGCAGCAAACACCAATAGGGCAAAAGGCACATATTATGGTTATATAGAGGAGATATGGGAACTTGACTATGGACGTGAATTTAAGGTCCCTTCGTTTCAGTGCAAATGGGTCAATCTGACAGGAGACGGGGTACAGGTAGACCCACAGTACGGAATAACAACAGTGGATCTCAACAATCTTGGGTACACAAACAAACCATTTGTCCTAGCCAATGATGTGGCACAGGTTTTCTATGTGAAGGACATGTGTACCAAACCGAGAAAAAACAAAAGATAAGGAAGCGAATACATCATACAATGAGCCAATTCACCACATAGTTCTTTCAGGGAAAAGAAACATCCTGGGAGTGGAGGACAAGACAGACATGTCTGAAGATTATGAAAAGTTTCATGAAATTCCTCCCTTCAAAGTGAAGACTGACCCAAGCATCCTGTTAAATGATGAAGGTTATCCATTGTTACGGTGCAATAAGCAAGGGACACACACGAAGAAAAAGTGAAGACTTTCTCTCTAGTGAAGACAACATATCAGATGGTACGATTGTTCAAGTAACTGTTCGACATCTACAAGATAACCAAATATCTTGCACCTTTGATTCTGGGTTGAAAGCCATAGTTATGCTCCACAACTATTCTGATGATGGCTTTGATCTAGAATATCACTGTAGTTGTCGTGGAATTGTCACGACAGATGTCCTAGCGGAAGGACATAGTTGTGGAGCCATCGCAACTAGGTTATCTTAAAGGGGTTAATCGGGACAAAGGACACATAGAGTTTATACTGGTTCGGCCCCTTGCGGTGAAGGTAAAAGCCTAATCCAGTTTGAGGTGGTATTGCAAGGGTTTCGATTACCGGGGAGCGAATACGCTTGACCTAGTTCTCGATCTCTTGTTTTTTCCCTAAACCGCCGCCGGGTTGTCCCTTTATATACACAGGTTGACTCCCGGCGGCTCACGGAGTCCCGGCCGGCTCATACACAACGTATCCGGCTCGGTGACTAACTACACTTGCCTTACAAATCATACATACATGGCGGTTCATCCTCCTGGGCCTTAAGTCACCTCTGGGTCTTGGGCCGTCAATGGGCTCGTATGATCCACCATCTTCATTGGTAAGCCACCAGTGGTATAACCCGGCCCCTCCTGTGCGGTTCATACCCAATAGTCATATCCCCAAAATTAGGCCCCAGGTTGATGTGATCTTGCATCGCCTTGTTTGATAAACCTTTCTATAAACCGCCATGACGTCAGCTCACAGAATTTTCTTAAACCACCATGACGTCATTCTGCATTAATTTCACACAAGGCACAGAACATATTTAACTGATCCTTATCTTAATGAGCATCCCGAAAACCGAGGCATCCATAAAGCCATATGATGATTTTAGCCTCCTCGATTCCCGTGCATGCCTTGTATCCACCTCCTTATAAATAGGGGCATGGAGTCTTTACCATTTCCCCCATCGTTTCCTCCTTCGTCTTCCTCCTTCGTACGGCCGCACGAGCGCACGAGCTCCGCCGCCACGACCTCCGACCGCCACAATGACGCAGGCCGCTGCATTAACCTGATCGGACCAGAAAACTCCGGCGAGCCACCGCTGCTCCTCATCTTCTGTAAGTGCACCTTTCTTTCTATCTCATATCTGCGTTTAGGGTTTGGATAGTTCATCGACGTTCTTGCTATTCTTCGTCGTTTCCTTCAACTTCAGCAGCTTTTAATCTGGATAGTCTACGAACCTTGCGCGGAAGTAGTTTTAGCATTCATTTTTATCATTAGGGTAACATCTCCCCATAGAAGATCTCATTGAAAGATCCACACTTTCTACTGCCACCACCTTAGGTTTAGAATTTTACTGCCTTTTCAGAATCGTGGTAGATCCAAAATTATTGCTCCATCTTGCAAAATCTGTTTGTCCAACACTTGGCCAAATCTGAAGTACCATAACTGGCATGGCAGCTTATACCGCAAACTGTGATCCATCCTAAGACACTAAATCTTGTTAAACCACCACCATACGATTTATAACTTGCCTGACCCGGCAATATATCTCCGGTGTAACCATGCTTGCTCATAATTTTAATTCTGCAACATATATCTTCACTGTTAGACTTTGTCCGGCTTAACAGCAAAATCCTTAATCCGGTAGGTACCATTAGTCCCCTTTTAAGCCGCCAACGCTTCAAAGCTCATCCCCGGCTTAATCTGTTAACTATTCATAGCATTTTACCCTTAAATCCATAGTCCGGCTTAATAGCATGATCTTAATCTTGTAATGTTTCCTTTTCTTAGGACATTGTTTTCGAAGATGGTCAAGACTGTCACTGCCTGCAACTGGTGAGGGAGTCCTGGATTATGGGGTCCCCGGGCGTCCGGGCTATGTGACATGGACGGAACTGGTGGGCTGTGAAGATACAAGATAGAAGGCCTTCCCCCGTGTTCGGATGGGACTCTCCTTTGCGTGGATGACAAGCTCGGCGTTCGGATATGAAGATTCCTTTCTCTATAAACCGACTCTGTACAACCGTAGGCCCCTTCGGTGTCTATATAAACTGAAGGGTTTAGTCCGTAGAGACAGGGACAACCATACAGCCTAGACATCTAGGGTTTAGCCATTACGATCTCGAGGTAGATTAACTCTTGTAACCCCTATACTCATCAAAGTCAATCAAGCAGGAAGTAGGGTATTACCTCCATTAAGAGGGCCTGAACCTGGGTAAACATCATGTCCCCTGCCTCTTGTTACCTTCGATCCTCACACGCACAGTTCGGGACCCCCTACCCGAGATCGGCCGGTTTTGACACTGACATTGGTGCTTTCATTGAGATTCCTCTATGCTGTCGACAGAAGGTTCGATGGCTCGTCGATCATCTACAACGATGCTGTTTCGGGGGAGGCTTTCCCCCCGTCCAAATTTTCGTGTTCGGCGGCTTCGCACTACGTGCCAACTCGATTGGCCACCTTGAGCAGATCGACAGCTACGCCCCTGGTCATCAGATCAGTTTCAGGAACTTAAAGTATGTCGCCAATATCCAAGGAGACTTGATCTTCGAAGGGTTCACAGCCCCGACCACCGCTCTGGCCTTAGATCTAGACACACTACCAGGTCCAAAAGACAGGAGTTTAGAGCCTGCCGGACTGTGTGCAGTTATGGAATTTGCTACCGGAGATCCGGAGAGGACTGCATCATCGGCAAACCCGAAGAGGAACCGGGCTCCCCTTGTCACTAAAGTGCCGGACTCTCCCTCAGACTTCAAATCCGGACTCTCGAGGTCCACGTCAAACGGGCGCGGCCAGGAGGCTCTCGCCCGGTCAGCCATGCGGACTCTCGTTTCCCTGTCCAAACCTCGCTTCTAAACGAGGCTTTGGACTTAATGCGATCCCTCATCATTACAGAGGAGTCGCTTCTGAATTACGCCCAGCCCGGACTAGGGGCTGAGAGTGGGGAATTTTACGTCCCACCCACCACCCACTTCATAGCCACTGTCAAAGATCTAACCGACATGCTGGACCATGCCTCTTAAGACATCGACGGCATCGACGACCATGCCAGAGACGAACAAGGCCAAGACCCTCCATTCACCGCACGTTGGACGGCCACCTAGACATATGACGTGTACATGGTAGACACACCCAAAGAGGGTGACGACGATGGCAAGAAGGATCCGATTGAGGACAAGCCTGCTGAAGCACCCCCGAAGCGCCGACGTTGGCGGCGCCGAACAAAATTGCATCGCGGAAAGGACAGCGATACCGGCACCGGAGACAATAACACTCTGGAGAATGCCGAAGACCCCGAAGCCCCTGTCAAGCCAACATCCGAACATGATGATTGGGAGGAAGGGCAAGTTAACCCCGAAGATCCGGTCGGGAACGAGGACTCGGAGGATAGTAATTACCTACCGATCTCCGAAGAGGATGTTAGCCTCAGTGACGAAGACTTCATCGTGCCTGAGGAACCCCTCGAGCAAGAGCGCTTTAAGTGCCGGCTAATCGCTACTGCGAGAAGCCTGAAAAAGAAGCAGCAGTAGCTTCAAGCTGAACAGGATATACTCAAAGACAGATGGACTAATGTCGTGGCAGCAGAAGAATACGGCCTCGAACGCCCAACTAGGAGTTACACGAAGCGCAAGATACTACCTCAATTCGACGACGAGGCCCTTGAGCCTATACCGCCAAAGCATAAAACTGCGGATGAGCCCGACCGACCACCACGTGGACGGGACAGACCGGCTACCCACACCGAGCACCAGCCCGCGCCACCCCGCCGTCGAGGCAGGGAGGCAGCAGCCCCGTGCTATACCTATGACCTACGCAAGGACCTGGACAATAGAGCCGGTCAGACAAGATCAGTCTATGAGTCAAGGGGGCGTGCTCCGACGCGAGAGGACGGCCATCAGGACTGGCGAGATAGGAACAACCTCACCCGAGCCGAAAACCGCATTCGGACTTCATCCGAATTGCGCCGCGACATCGCTCGATACAGAGGCGCCGCACACCCCTTATGCTTCATCGATGAGGTTATGGAGCACCAGTTCCCCGAAGGATTTAAATCCGTGAACATTGAATCATATGATGGTACTAAAGATCCCGCAGTATGGATCGAGGATTTTCTTCTCCATATTCATGTGGCCCGCGGTGATGATCTCCATGCCATCAAATACCTCCCGCTAAAATTAAAGGGATAAGCACGACACTGGTTAAACAGCCTCCCAAAAAACTCTATTGGTAGCTGGGAAGACTTGGAGGACACCTTTAGAGACAACTTCCAAGCAACCTATGTTCGGCCCCCAGACGTCGATGACCTTAGTCACATAGTCCAACAACCCGGAAACTCTGGACCAGGTTCTTGATTAAAAAGAACCAAATTGTGGATCGTCTGGATGCCGAAGCCCTCGCAGCCTTTAAACACAGCGTCCGGGATGAGTGGCTCGCCCGACACCTCAGCCAAGAAAAACTGAAGTCCATGGCAGCCCTTACCGCACTTATGACTCGCTTTTGCACGGGAGAAGATAGCTGGCTTGCTCGTAGAAGCAATAGTACCAGCGACCCTGGCACCTCCGAAACCAGGGATGGCAATGGAAAACCACGACGCAACAAGCACAAGCATCGAAGCAATAACGAAGGTAGCGAAGACACGGCGGTCAACGCCGGATTTAGTGGCTCTAAACCCGGTCAACGGAAGAAGCCATTCAAAGGAAATAGAGATGGTCCATCTAGTTTGGACAGAATACTCGTTCGGCCTTGCCAGATTCATGGCACCCCCGATAAGCCTGCCAATCACACCAACAGAAATTGTTGGGTCTTTAAACAGGCCGGCAAGCTCAACGCCGAACACAAGGGGAAAGGGCCGCCCAGCGAGGACGACGATGAAGAGCATCGCCCACCGAACACAGGGGGATAGAAGAAATTTCCCCCCGAGGTCAAAACGGTGAACATGATCTACATTACTCATATCCCTAAGCGGGAGCGCAAGCGCGCGCTAAGGGAAGTCTACGCAATAGAGCTAGTCGCCCCAAAATTTAATCTGTGGTCAGCTTGTCCGATCACCTTTGATCGCAGAGACCATCCGACCAGTATACGTCATGGAGGCTCGGCTGCATTGGTCCCCGATCCAATTATTGACGGATTCCACCTCACGCGAGTCCTCATGGATGGCGGCAGCAGTCTCAATCTGCTTTATCAGGACACCGTCCGTAAAATGGGCATTGATTCATCAAGAATCAAGCCCACTAAAACCACCTTTAAAGGGGTAATACCCGGCGTAGAGGCCTATTGCACAGTATCCATAACGCTGGAAGTCGTCTTCGGCTCATTGGATAACTTCCGGAGCGAAGGCCTGATCTTCGACATCATCCCGTTCCGCAGTGGCTATCACGCACTACTCGGACAAACCGCTTTCGCCTGTTTCAATGCAGTCCCGCACTACCCTTATTTAAAGCTCAAGATGCCAGGACCACGTGGCGTTATAACAGTTAATGGAAACATGGAGCGCTCCCTTCATACGGAGGAGCATACCGCGGCCCTCGCGGCCGAGGTGCAGGGTGGCCTCACTAAGCCGAAAACCACACTCGCAGTGAAGCCCTCGGACACTGTTAAACGAGTCCGGTCTACCCTGCAGAACGACAGTCCGGCTCATCTAGAGCTAGATTAGCAATTCGGCCTCCACCAATGCCCCAGCCTGATAGCGGCATACGTACCGCGCACACATAACTACGCGTTAAAAATACCATGGGCAAGGACGGAGGCATGATAAACATAGGGTCCACGATACGACTCGACCCTATTCGGACCTAAATATTGCTCCACCTTTTTTTCTTGTTTTTATTTTTTCAGGTTCTTTACAACCCACATCAATTTCTGGAGCTAACAAGGGCCCCCTTCTAGGCCCCTTATACATACTCGATTGTCGATCCTCTCAAAGGATCCTACATTGAGGTGAAAAGCAGCGTAGACGTGCAGCAGAGTGTCCAAAGGATCTTCTAGATCATCTTTTGAAATTTAGGACCTGTATATAGCTTTCCCTTGTTCTCGGCATGTAAAATATCCGTGATGCTTATTGCATCTTCTTTAAAAATATGTTTTGACGTACCAATCAAACTATAATGGAAACAGTTTTGCCCAGCCTTGTTCGGTATTGGCCTATTTTTTAACCTGTTTTCCCACTTCATGTTAAAATTGGCATATACACCTTGGTATGACTTAAATCGCCAGGGGGTCTATTCAAGCCACATATATATCTTCAACAATAGAAAGTCCGAACACTCTCAGAGTACACTTTGGCATCCCGAATACTGCATTATATGCATCGGCTCTGAATCATGTCTTTGGTCAATAGTTGGGTTGCCGGCTCCTGTGCTTGCTACCTTACGTTCCGTTTTCGGCTAAGGTAGTAAAGGGAGAACTACTGCAATTGTGTTTCCGGCTAGCCCGGTCAAGCACCTCAGTAGAGAAAGCCGAAAACTGATTGTCGTGATGTGGCGAGAGCTGGTTAGCAATTCAGTGACTTATTAAATCTTAGCGATTTCTTCCGTATTACACGAAGGGCTGGCTTTTCTTTTTTCAGTCACGCGTCTAAGGAACCTAAGTTCGATCGCCGCATACGCACCAGGGGCTATATTACAACCGCATTGTCAAACTCCTATGGCTAAGTGAGAATGGTAAAGCCACATAGTCCGATTGCCTCATTCGCTGCACTGACACCTCCCTTACGTACCAAGACATTGGTTCATGTGTGGTCATGTGCTATTTCGAACACCCCTGTAGTACGTACGTGGGGGCTGAAGCCGACGACTGGCAAACTCTCAGGGATATAAATGGCCACATAGGAGGCACAATACTTTTAAAGGCAAACAACACAAATATATTACAAAAGCCTCGGTTTATAATACAATGCCTGGGTAGCTCGGATACATTTACTCGAACATAATATCCTTTGAGCATTGACCCTCTATCAAACGGGCACCCTCAAGGACATCGTTGAAGTAGCGCTCCGGCGTACGGTGGACCTTGTCTTCGGGCGGACCTTCAATGGCCACGCTGGCGGCCTTCATCTTCGCCTAGTGCATCTTGACACGGGCAAAGGCCATACGCGCGCCCTCAATGCATGCCGAGCGCTTTACTGCCTCTATTCGGGGCAAGGCGTCGCCGAGTCGCTTGACCAGGCCAAAGTAGCTGCTCGGGATGGGTCCGGCTGGCCATAGCCGGAATATGATGTCCTTCATGGCCAAACCGGACATCTTGTGCAGCTCCGCCAGCTGCACCATCTGATTGTTCAGTAGCGTTGGTCGCTCTGGCGCCAAATACTGCGACCAGAAGAGTTTCTCCGTCGCGTTCCCGTCTTGGGCCCGGAAATATTGGGCAGCATCAGTAGCACTCCTCGGGAGATCCGCAAAAGCGTCTGGAGAACTCCAAAGTTGATTTAGCAAAGCATATCTTCGACCGCCGAATATACTCTGTAAAAGAAAAGGCTTACCAGCCGCTATCTATCCGGCTTGCTTGATCTCCACGCGAGCCGCGCGGGACTCTGACTGCACCTCCTTCGCAGCTTGAAGAGCCTTGGTGAGTTCGGCCGCTTGGGCCTTGTTACTCTCCTCCAAAGACTTACACTTGGTGGCGGCCTCCTGGAGCGCTTGCTCTACTTCGGTCACCCTCGCCTCGTACTGAAGGCGGGCGGCCTTTTTGGCCTCCACATCCGCAGCCACCTTCCCTGCGGCTGCTTTGCTTACCCTTGCCTCCTCATTGGCTTCGGCAAGGGCACTCTTGAGGGCCTTGACTTCGGTCGCGTTGCCTACAATCATTTATATATCAGCACATGAGCTTAAACTCTGAGTTTGCATTATAATTTAGTCTTGTAAGGGGTCTTATTAAAAGCATACCTTGGGCCTCATCGAACCACTTATTAATATAGTCGATCTCATCGTCAGCCAACTTTAGTTTCCGCTGGAGTTCGGAAACTTCGGCGTCCTTGGCTGAAGCTGCTAGCAGCGAAGCCTGTTCAGCAAAATAGAGAAGTATGTTATCTGTGGAATATTTGATCCTCTGTCCGGCCTCTTTTTCAAAAAAGCCAAACAAAGTCTCAGGGGCTACTCTCTATACACAAGCATATTTTTACACATGGAAAAGCGACTAAGAATATTAAGTCACATACCTCAAAGCCGGTTAGCAGGCTGGTAAAAGCTTCGTTCAGCCCTCTTTTTGCAACTGAACCTTCTCAACCACCGTACCCATTAGGGTATGGTGCTCTTCCACAATGGAAGCACATTGAAGTGCTTCCCTCAATGTATCCGGCACCTCTGGAGTGATGGAGCTCGTCGGTGGAGTCGAAGTTCCCCCCGCCTTCAAAGGGGGCCGCTCGCTCGATTTCGGAGCCACGTGGATCTCCGGAGTCGTATTCGGCTCGGGGCCGGACTTGTCCAGGCCCCAGTCATTGATGACCCACAAGTATAGAGGATCTATCATAGTCCTTTCGATAAGTAAGAGTGTCGAACACAACGAGGAGCAGAAGGAAATGGCAAGCAGTTTTCATTAAGGTATTCTCTGCAAGCACTGAAATTATCGGTAACAGATAGTTTTATGATAAGGTAATT
Source organism: Triticum aestivum (assembly GCF_018294505.1). Classification (NCBI taxonomy): domain Eukaryota; kingdom Viridiplantae; phylum Streptophyta; class Magnoliopsida; order Poales; family Poaceae; genus Triticum; species Triticum aestivum. The sequence continues at coordinate 78,055,866 of NC_057796.1, read as the reverse complement.
CGTAACGGGTAACAAGCAACAAAAGTAAACATGGTGCAGATAGGTGGACCAATCCTTTTTGTATCAAAGGACAAGCCTGGACAAACTCTTATATAAAGGAAAGCGCTCCCGAGGACACATGGGAATTATCGTCAAGCTAGTTTTCATCATGCTCATATGATTCGCGTTCGTTACTTTGATAATTTGATATGTGGGTGGACCGGTGCTTGGGTACTACCCTTCCTTGGACAAGCATCCCACTTATGATTAACCCCCCTCGCAAGCATCCGCAACTACAAAAGAAGAGTTAAGGTAAACCTAACCATAGCATGAAACATATGGATCCAAATCAGCCCCTTACGAAGCAATGCATAAACTAGTGTTTAAGATTCTGTCACTCTAGCAACCCATCATCTACTTATTACTTCCCAATGCCTTCCCCTAGGCCCAAACAATGGTGAAGTGTCATGTAGTCAACGTTCACATAACACCACTAGAGGAAAGACAACATACATCTCATCAAAATATCGAACGAATACCAAATTCACATGACTACTTATAACAAGACTTCTCCCGTGTCCTCAGGAACAAACGTAACTACTCACAAATCAAATTCATGTTCATAATCAGAGGGGTATTAATGTGCATAAAGGATCTGAACATATAATCTTCCACCGAATAAACCAACTAGCATCAACTACAAGGAGTAATCAACACTACTAGCAACCCACAGGTACCAATCTGAGGTTTTGAGACAAAGATCGGATTATAGAGATGAACTAGGGTTTGAGAGGAGATGGTGCTGGTGAAGATGTTGATGGAGATTGACCCCCTCCCGATGAGAATATCGATGGTGATGACAATGGTGACGATTTCCCCCTCTCGGAGGGATGTTTCCCTGGCAGAACAGCTCCGCCGGAGCCCTAGATTGGTTCCGCCTCGAGACGGCGGCGCTTCGTCCCGAAAGCTTCGTTATGATTTTTTCCAGGGCAAAAGACACCTTATACCAGAAGATGGGCATCGGGGGTCTTCCAGGTGGCCCACGAGGCAGGGGGCGCGCCCAGGGGGTAGGGCGCGCCCTCCACACTCGTGGACAGTGGGTGGCTGATACGTCCATTTTGTATCATGCTTTTATATCGATATTTATTACATTATGGGCTGTTATTACACATTATGTCACCATACTTATGCCTATTCTTTCTTATTTTACAAGGTTTACATGAAGTGGAGAATGCCGGCAGCTGGAATTCTGGGCTGGAAAAGGAGCAAATATTAGAGACCTATTCTGCATAGCTCCAAAAGTCCTGAAACTTCACGGAGGCACGTTTTGGAATTAATAAAAAATATTGGCGAAAGAATTAACCAGAGGGGGCCCACACCCTGGCCATGAGGGTGGGGGCGCGCCCTACCCCCCTGGGCGCGACCCCTGCCTCGTGGGCCCCTTGGCAGGCCTCCGGTGCCCATCTTCTGCTATATGAAGTCTTTCACCCTGGAAAAAATAAGGAGGAAGCTTTCGGGATGAAACACCGCCGGCACGAGGCGGAACCTTGGCGGAACCAATCTAGGGCTCTAGCGGAGCTGTTCTGCCGGGGAAACATCCCTCCGAGAGGGGGAAATCATCACCATCATCATCACCATCGATCCTCTCAGCGGGAGGGGGTCAAATCTCCATCAACATCTTCACTAGCACCATCTCCTCTAAAACCCTAGTTCATCTCTTGTATCCAATCTTTGTCCCAAAACCTCAGATTGGTACCTGTGGGTTGCTAGGAGTGTTGATTACTCCTTGTAGTTGATGCTAGTTGGTTTATTTGGTGGAAGATCATATGTTCATATCCTTTATGCATATTAATACCCCTCTGATTATGAACATGAATATGATTTGTGAGTAGTTACGTTTGTTCCTGTGGACATGGGAGAAGTCTTGCTATAAGTAGTCATGTGAATTTGGTATTCGTTCGATATTTTGATGAGATGTATGTTGTCTTTCCTCTAGTGGTGTTATGTGAACGTCGACTACATGACACTTCACCATTGTTCGGGCCTAGAGAAAGGCATTGGGAAGTAATAAGTAGATGATGGGTTGCTAGAGTGACAGAAGCTTAAACCCTAGTTTATGCGTTGCTTCGTAAGGGGCTGATTTGGATCCATATGTTTCATGCTATGGTCAGGTTTACCTTAATACTTCTTTTGAAATTGCGGATGCTTGCAATAGGGGTTAATCATAAGTGGGATGCTTGTCCAAGGAAAGGCAGCACTGTAAGTGGATCTAGTGCCCCTTAGTGATTTTGGTGTATTGAAGACTTATAGGTTAAGGGACTAATGCGTTTGTGAGTGTACATAGGTCTATAAGTCTATGAGGAGTTTGATATTTAAAGAGAAAGTCGACCCCTAAAAATGAAATTCTTCGACTGAAGACATTGGATTTCTGAAGACCTTCTAAAGACTTTGAAAGTGAAGAAATTGGTGTGACCTTGAAGACTTGGTATTCATTTCAGGAACATGAAGCGTGAAGACTTTTGTTTTCGTAGTTTCATTTTCTCTTTCTTGAGTCATAGGAAACACCGTACTGTTAAAGGGGGTCGAGGAAATACTAAGGAAAAATTTCCATGTGATGCTCAACTCAAAATCCTGCACCTACCAATCCCTTCGAGTGAAGCCATTGGAAATCTCATACAGTTCAGTCATATTCTTCAATGACAGAGACGAAGTTCTTCTGGTCCCTGAGGAGTTTGTTCTGACTGAGGAGTTAGGAATTCGCTAGTGCGGATTGCCTACACAGTGAGGAACATGATAGCCCTGAGGAATTTGAGCCTCAAATTTCCGACCGTTGCTGTGCTATGCGCCAGCTGTCCCAAAATATCTACCCACCTAACGGTCATATCATTGAAGGGCATTTATGTCTTATCATGTCGGGCTGCTCCCTAGGCTATAAATAGCCACCCCCTACAACCACTAGTTGGTTGGCTGCTCCGAGAGAAACTGACATTTGTCATTTGAGAGCATCCCATCCTCCGAGGACTTTGAGCGAAAATCATCAAGTGAGGAAAAACCCAAACCCAAACACCTACAAGCCCAAAGTGATTGAGCATCACTGAAGAGATTGATCCTACGTGGATCCGACACTTGTTAACTTTGAAGAATGTGCTTCTTCCAAACGGTTAGGCGTCATGGTCTAGAGCATCCAAGAGGAAATTGTGGATCGCCGAGTGACCGAATTTGTGAAGGTTCGGATGTCACCTGAAGACTTACCACGAGTGATTGGGCGAGGTCTGTGTGACCTTAGCTCAAGGGGAATATGGTGAGGACTAAGTGTCCTGGACTGCGTGTTCAGGACTGGGTGTCCGGGACTGTGTGTCCTCAGGTTTAAATACCTAGCCGCCCTAACCAGACGTACAACCGAGACAGTAGTTGGAACTGGTCTACCAAATCAATGTCTTCAGCAAGCCAACTGGTTCTATTTCCTCAAATCTTTCATTTCCTCATAACCGTGTTGTGCACTTGTTCATATCTGTGTTTGAAGACTTTGACTGAAGACTTTCTCAATTTCCTCAGTTCAATTTCTTCAGTCTGTTTGTCTTCATCCTGTGTTATCCTGTGTTTACGCTTTCTGTACTTTGTGCTTGTCTTCATTTCATCATGATGACCATGCTTGTGTTCTGCTATGCATACTTTTGAGTACTTATTTCGCTGCAAGTAGATCTTCGCTAAGGAATTTCCTCACGGGCAAATTCCTCAGTGAAGAATTCATAAAAATCGCCTAATCACCCCCCTCTAGTCGATATAACACACTTTCAATTGGTATCATAGCAAGGTACTCCCTTGTTCTGTGTGATTTTAGTTTAACCGCCTGGAGTTTTAGTTATGTCGACCGCAGGTATGATCAAGGTCTCTGCTGGGTGTCCTACCTTCGATGGGACGGACTACCCCTACTGGAAGAATAAGATGCAAATGCATCTTGAGGCAATTGATAATGATCTCTGGTATGTTGTGGAAAATGGTGTTCCCTCTGTCTCACCCTCACTGAATGCCACCGATGTGAAGAGATTCAAGCAACTCGATTCTCAAGCGAAGAATATCATATGTGGCCATCTGAGCAAAGGACATTATGGAAGAGTGAGTGCTTTGGAAATTGCTAAGCTTATCTGGGATAGGCTGTCCAAAGTGAATGAAGGAGTCTCAACTCAGCGTGACTCTCGAGTTGATGTTCTTCGCAATCTCTTCAACCGCTTCAAAAGACTCGACAATTAAAATGTTCAACAAACCTTCGATCGCCTCACTGACATCTCAAATGAGCTTCAAGCGCTTGGTGCCACTGACATCACCTGAGGTGGTGAAGAAATTCTTGAGATCGCTTGATTCCTCATTTAATACTCTGGCATTGATGATACAAGAACATGGTGATTACAAATCACTTGATCCCGCTGATATCCTCGAAAGGCTAAATACTCATGAGTTCCAGCTTGCTGAAAAGAGAGACCTCTATGGTTTGAGCTATGGCAGATCACGTGCACTGAAGGCCAAGGCAGTTTCTGAGTTTGAAGATGAAGACTCTGGCAGCAGCCTTGGTGATCCTGAAGAACTGAGCTAGGAACTAGCACTGCTCGTGAAGAAATTTCAAAATTTCTCAAGACGTGGTTGCTTTGGAAGATCCTCAAGGAGCAATGATTCCTCATCCAGTGACTACAAGAAGAGGCTTTGTCACAAATGCAAGAAACCTGGACACTACATTCAAGATTGTCCTCAGTGGGAAAAGGAATCAAAGAAGAAGAAATACAAGTATTACAGTTCTGATGATGCGAAGAAAAAGAAGAAATCCTCAAAATCTTCATCATCAAAATCCTCAAAGTCTTCATCTCACAAGAAGAGCAGCTCCAAGAAGGCTCGGGCATTCATTGGCAAGGAAATGGACTCTGAAGCTGAATCTGAGGAACATGAGGAAGAGGAGGCATCTGAGGAGTCCGAGTCTGGAGTAGCGAGTCTAGCTCTCTCTACTGCATTCGTCAGCAAGTCTATCTTCAACTCTGAAGAAAATGGCTTCACCAACAAGGCTGATGAAGGCAATCATGACTACGCTCCCACCTATTGCTTCATGGAAAAGGGTGCCAAGGTACTCAAATATACCTCCTCTGAATCTAGTGAGAATGAATCTGATGAAAACCTCAAGCCCAACTACTCTAAACTTGCTAAGATTGCTGTGAAATAACGAAGGGCTTTTGAAAAGGTTCAAAACATGCTAGACAAAAGTGATGATAAGTTGGGTGAAGAAATGGATCGCACTAAAACCTTGATTGAAAATCTTCAGAGACTTCAGACTAGGTTTGACAACCTTCAAGGTCATCATAACACTCTCTTATCTGATCATGAGAAGCTTTCTTATGAATTTCTTCAAAGAAAGCAAGATCTTGAGAAGCTAAGAGTGAGTTATGAACATCTTAAGAAGGAGCGCGATTCATTACTTGCTCAACAAATTAGCGCTGCTCAGGAAGAATTTGTTCCTCCATGTTTGAAATGCATTGAACGTGAATCTGCTAATTCTTCACCTGAATGTTCAAATGCTTCTAATGCTACAAATTCTTCAACTGTCTCTGCTATCACTAATTCCTTATCTGAGGACATTGCTAGTATCACTGACGATGCAGGCCTGAAGGAATTGTACATGACAGGCATGTACAAAAGCCTCAAAGGGCATCAGACTCTTTGTGATGTGCTTAAAAAGCAGATCCTCAACAGGAACCCTAGGAAAGAGGGTATTGCCTTTGAGAGGAAACTCAATGCTGATGGTACATATTGGAAGCCTGAGCAGTACCCCAAAACCTCATGGGTTGTTGCAAAGGGACCTCCAGTTGATCCATCTAATTTATCTGGCTTTACTTGTAAACCTTCTCATTCTTCTGATGAGTCATTTGACTCCAACTATAAACTGTTTAAAAATCAGAATGGTGAAGTATTTGCTAGATATGTTGGCACTAACTGCAGGAACGGTTCTCCTATGAAGAAAATCTGGGTTCCCAAAAGGTGCCTTGAAAGTCTTCAGGTGAATGTCCTCATGACACCACCTGTGAAGAATAGGAACCCCAGATCAAATTCTTCATATGGACCAAATTCTTCATATGGATCCAAGTCCTCATACGGATCGAATTCCTCACGTGGATCATATTCCTCAAAAGGATCAAAGTCCTCATATGAACATCATCGTGCTAACAACTCTGTTTCGCAGGGAAGAGCTAAGGGCTATGAATATGAGCATTATTCTTCTAATCATTATGTTCATAAGTCCTCGAAGAATTTATCTGCTTATTCATATGCTTACCCTAACTCCTCTTATGTGAAACGAAATGGATTGGCTTCTATGCCACCTTTCTCGTATGGAGCTCGCAGAGTGATGAACTCTTTGCCACCCCTTCAGATGTGGGTGGTGAAGTAAAAGAACTAATCTCTTCTGCAGGGTTAGGTCTCCAGACGTGCTTGAACGTCTAAAGAATTTGCTGGAGACCTGAAGAGTGCCTGAAAGGACGCAGGCTAATCATGAACAAATGAACTTTCATTTCTCACGTCCTCATACTGCTTTATCTGTTCTATTACTTGATGAAATTGATCTGATGAATTGATGTCATATTCTTCACTGATGAAGTATATGAGTTCGTAAGCTGCACTAATTCATCTGCAGGATGATCAACCCAAAGCCACTGAGTTTGTCCTCGATAGTGGATGTACAAATCACATGACTGGTGACAAGAATCTATTGATGGATGTTCCCTTATCACCATCTCATCTGAAGCATATCATCTTCGCTGACAAAGGCAAAAGTCAGGTATTGGGTCTAGGTAAGGTTGCGATCACAAAGGATCGACACATGGACAAAGTCATGCTTGTCGAGTCCTTAGGATACAACCTCATGTCCGTCTCAATGCTTTGTGATCTTGATATGGTTGTTGTCTTTGGCAAGTATCGTTGTGTTGTGGTTATGGAAGCTGACAATTCCAAAGTCTTCGAAGGCTTTAGGAGAGGAGACTTGTATATTGTTGATTTCTCTACAGGACCGCAACCAGCCGTGTGCCTACTTGCAAAAGCTTCAGAAGGCTGGCTATGGCATCGACGACTTGGTCATGCAGGCATGAGGAATTTGCACACTCTTGCGAAGAAGAAGCATGTCATTGGCATTGAGAATGTCAAATTCCTCAAGGATCACTTATGCGGAGCCTGTGAAGCTGGAAAGATGACCAAGGCTAAGCATCCAGCAAAGACTACCATGACCACTACTCGACCATTTGAATTGCTTCATATGGATCTCTTCGGTCCTAACCATTACTCAGCAGTCACAAATGATGCATCACTCTATGGCTTTGTTATTGTTGATGATTACTCTCATTACACCTGGGTACATATTGTCACTTACAAACATGAAGTGCAGGAAGTCTTCAAACGATTTTCCTCGAGGGCTTCAACCAACTTCGGTGTGAAAATCAAGCACATCAGAAGTGACAATGGAACTGAGTTCAAGAATTCTGGTCATGATGACTATCTTGATGAACTTTGTATTACTCATGAGTTATCTGCTCCTTACACTCCTCAGCAGAATGGCGTCGTGGAGCGCAAGAACAGAACTCTTGTTGAGATGGCTCGCACTATGCTTGATGAGTACAAGACGCCTCGTCACTTCTGGATTGAGGCAATTTATACTGCGTGCCACATCATCAACAGGGTATATCTTCACAAATTCTTCAAGAAGACTGCCTATGAACTCCTCACTGGCAAGAAACCCAATGTGAGTTATTTCAAAGTCTTCGGTGCTAAATGTTGGATTAGAGATCCTCATCACAATGCTAAATTTGCACCAAAAGCACATGAAGGTTTTATGCTTGGTTACGGAAAGGACTTGCACACCTACAGTCTTCAACAATGTTCTTCACAAGGTTGTTGAAACTGTAGATGTGCGGTTCGATGAAACTAATGGCTCGCAAAGAGAGCACCTACCCTCTGTGATAGATGAACCAACACCTGAGGAAACTATCAAGTTCAAGGCTACTGAGGATGTCATTCCTACCGAAGAATCTGCTGAAGAATTCATTCCAGAACGTGAAGAACGTCGAGCTAATGCACCTGAAGAAAATACTGAAGAATATGGTGCTGAAGAAAATGCTGATCAAATTCCTCGATGACAACCAGCTCATCCTCGCGTTGCAAAAGAAGTGCAAGTTGAAAAGATCATCGATGACATTGAAGCACCAGGTCCTCTCACACGCTCAAAAGCTTCACATTTATCTAACTTTTGTGGGCACTATGCTTTTGTCTCTATCATAGAGCCCACTAAGGTAGATGAAGCATTTCTGGAGCCTGAGTGGATTCAGGCCATGCAAGAAGAATTACATCAGTTCGAGCTCAACAACGTCTGGGAACTGGTCAAACGTCCAGATCCTCGCAAGCCCAATATCATTGGCACAAAGTGGATCTACTGCAACAAGCAAGATGAAAATGGCCTTGTGGTGAGGAATAAGGCACGGCTCGTAGCTCAAGGCTACACACAGGTTGAAGGAATTGATTTCGATGAAACTTTTGCACCTGTTGCTAGACTTCAGGCTATTCGCATATTACTTGCTTATGCTAACCATCATGACATCATCTTATATCAAATGGATGTGAAAAGTGCATTCCTCAATGGTAAGCTTAAGGAAGAAGTATATGTTGCTCAACCCCCATGTTTTGAAGATCCAAAGCATCCTGACAAAGTCTTCAGACTCAATAAGGCCCTCTATGGCCTCAAGCAGGCCCCTCGGGCGTGGTATGATACTTTGAAGGAATTCCTCATGAAGAAAGGCTTCAAACCCGGTTCACTCGACCCTACTTTTTTCACTAAATCTTATGATGATGAATTGTTTGTGTGCCAAATATATGTTGATGATATTATCTTTGGCTGTACTGACCAACGTTATAGTGATGAATTTGCCTATATAATGAGTGAAGAATATCAAATGTCTATGATGGGAGAATTGAAATTCTTCTTAGGTCTTCAAATTCGTTAACAGCGCAATGGCATATTCATATCTCAGGAGAAATACCTCAAGGATGTACTGAGGAAATTTGGCATGCAAGATTGCAAAGGCGTCAAAATTCCGATGCCCACAAATGGCCATCTGTGCACTGATGAAAATGGTATTGACTTCGATCAAAAGGTATATCGCTCCATGATTGGTTCTTTATTGTATTTATGTGCATCTAGGCCAGATATTATGCTTAGTGTTTGCATGTGTGCCCGATTTCAAGCTACACCGAAGGAATCACACCATAAGGCTGTGAAGCATATTCTTCGATATCTAGCTCACACACCAACACTTGGATTATGGTACCCCAAGGGCTCGGCTTTTGATCTCATTGGATATTCTGACTCTGACTATGCTAGTGATCGTGTGGACCGCAAGTCAACATCTGGTACATGTCATTTCCTCGGACGATCTTTGGTCTGTTGGTCCTCGAAGAAACAGAACTGCGTATCACTGTCTACTGCTGAAGCTGAGTACATTGCTGCTGGTTCTTGCTGTGCTCAATTGCTGTGGATGAAGCAAACTCTCAAGGACTACGGCGTCGACATGAAGAATGTGCCTCTCTACTGTGACAATGAGAGTGCCATCAAGATTGCTCACAACCCAACTCAGCACTCGAAGACAAAGCACATTCAGATTCGTCATCATTTTCTTCGTGATCATGTGTTGAAGGGCGACATTTCTATTGAGCATGTGAAGACTGAAGAACAGCTAGCCGATATCTTCACAAAGCCCTTGGATGAGAAGAGATTTAGCAAGTTGCGGTGTGAGCTAAATATCTTAGAATCTTCGAATGTTCTTTGAAAAGGACACTCATCCTAACACTTATGCAAAATTGATGACTTAGATGTGCAACACATGAAGAAACGTTTTTATTCAATCAATGAAGAATAACACTCTAAGTGTGAAGAAATTAACAAAGATTTTGATTCTTAGAGCCCTACGACAATTATACGCGGTGTCTGAAATCATCATTCTTATACGGTGGGTCACGCCACCACCAAAGTTGAAAATCTTCAATTTGAGTTTTTCCTCAGTTTTTGAAATTCCTCAGTTGTTCATTTTCTTCAACTTTGCATTGTCTTCACTGTTTCCGTCGTTTTTCTTCATTGGCTATATATATGTGAGTTTATGTCCTCTACAACATTCACTTATGGCCAATTCTTCAAGTCGCTTTTTCCTGCTAAGTGAATGTGATCGGACCCTTCACCTCTATGCTATACTCAACCCAATCTATTCACAAATTCTTCATGTGCGTTCTATTTGAAACTCGTTCAAAATCTTCACTGTGTCCTTGTCAGCTGAAGAATTTGCGAACGGAACTTTAAAACTTATCTTATCCAAATTTTCGGCTTTGCCGCTCAAATTGTTCCACATCCCATGATAATACTTATCTATTCACCCACGATCACCCACGATCGCCACCTCTCAGTACGTGGGTGACACATGTCAAGTGATTGAGAAGGGTCAGGGGCACGTTCGTCCAAAATCTTCGGGCGAACAGTTTTTCACCGTGGCTATAAATACCCCCTCTTCCCTTCCTCACTTCCTTTACTCATCTCGACCTCTCTCCAGCTCGAGCTTCTCAAAACCCTAGCGCCGCCGCTACTTCATCGTCGCCGGTGAGGAAGAGCTTCACTGCCTCGACCTTGTCGCCGACGTACTCGCGCCGGCCGCGGATTTCTTCCCTCCGCCGCCGCCGTAGCCGTCTTCCTCCGCCGAGTTAGGGCGTGGAAGATCTGCACAGTCGAACTTCTCGTTTCTACCTCACAGTTTGTCGTGTTCTTCGTCCAGGGTAATTAAAAGTTACTTTTACTGCCCTCTTTGATTCAAATGATTTCTACAAAATCTTCAAGGGTGTTTATTCTTCAAATTCTCACACACTAAACACCTCACATGTCATCTGTTCTTGATTCATTTCTCTAAGCTTTAATTTTTCTTCAAGATTCCTCAATTGTGTGGATCTTCGATCTATACAACTCTGGAACCTAAGACAAAGAACGCTTAGTGAAATTCTTCAAGACTCAGCTGGTCAAATTCCTTAAACTCGTTCTTTTTTAAAAACCTTCTGAGAACGCATATGACCTCTCCAAATTCCTCGCAACTATACTCTGTTCACAGGTACTCATGTCCGCTGCTGAATCTCTAGGTTCTCATCAACTTAACTCATTTGCAGCGTTCCTCGAAGAAAAGTTGCATACTTCTTCAGAGAATTCAATTGTTCAAATTCCTCATCTGAAAAAAATGGCTGATGGAAAGAAGCCACAGAAAGGATGAAAGAGGCCTGAGGTCAACACTGCATTTGAAATCCCTGAGGACATCTATGCTGGGTACTGCACACCCCCTGAGGAAGATAAAAATCAGCGTAAGGTGCGCATTCAGAAGATAGAGAGGAGATGGGCAAGAGAGTGGAGGGAGTACAGGTATGTGACTCCCAAGTACATGAAGAAATTCGCACTCAATCCTCCATGCCCAAGACCTCCATTGGCACCTGGCCAAGAAGCTGATTCCACCAGCCTCAAGTGTGGTGAGGATTATCCAGATGAATGGGCCAAGCGCCAGGCCAAGTTGGCTAGACAAGCCAAAGAAGCAGTGAGGAAATTCAATGAAGACTTTGCTGCTGCTACTGCTGCCGCTGAGGCCTCTGTCAAGCCGAAGAAATCCATGGCAAAGAAGCCTGCGCACAAGTCAAGTGCTTCTTCTTCAATGCCCTCACGGCCGAGTTCCTCAGCTATGCCCTCACGGCCAGAATCCTCAAAGACCTCGCGGCCAAGTCCTCACGCTGCTCCCGCTCCTCCAAAGTCCTCAGCTCCTCGTCCAAAGTCCTCAGCTGCTCCGACAAAATCATCAGCACCTGTGCATCTCGCCATGTGCCAAAGGACGACAGGCATTTCCATTGCCTCAGGAGCTTCTATAAGTTCCTCAGCTGCACCAAATTCCTTAGCTGGCCCCTCTCTGCTGAAGAACAAGACTACTGTTGGACGAGGTCCTCGACCAAGTCCTCACAAGAAGCAGGTTGCCTTCCAAGTACCGTCTGAAGAAGATGAAGCTGATGATGATGAACTTGCTGAAATCATCAGAGATAGGCAAGTCAGGGCCGCTAGAGTCAAGGGCACAAATGTGCCTCTGCTTTTGGATCCAAAGTTGATCCTCGATTACATTGATCTCTGGCACAAGGACCCAAACACTCCTATGCCTGACTTCAAGCTGACTCCTGGCCAAAATCATATGCTGACTGCCTTCATCCAAGAAGAGAAATGGAAATTTGAGAAGGCTAGGCAGATCAAGAAAGCGCAGTACAGGAAGGAGAAATTCCTGAAGAATAACGTTGTTTCTATGACAACTGATGATCTTGTGAAGATCCAGTCTGAAATCAAAGTCCTCAGCGATGATTTCAATGCTTACTATGCTGATTGGCAAGGAGCCAAGGTCAGGTTTGTTAAACTGAGTGAGAAGTTCACCTCCAATGTTGCAGCCCCATCGCAACAAGAAATTCCTCAGACTGAAGCATCTGCTCAGCCAACTGAAGAACATGCCAGCACCGTCGATGACATTCAGGCTGCTGAAGAAAATGTGAGTTCCAGGGCTGATGACTGCATTCCAGCCGCTGATGAAATTGCCAGGGCATCCACTAGTGGTGCGCTTGAAGAAAATGAAGAGGTCAGGGCAACTGCATCAGTTGTGCCTCAAGAAAATCAACCACATTCCTCTGCTCCTCCAGCGTCTACCCCAACTCCAATCCTTCCATCTGCTTCAGATGTGAAGAAGACCAAGGCTGCAGAACATGCTGTAGTGAGGAAAAGGAAAGCATCAGCTTCATCAGATTCTTCAGCTCTGAAGAAGATGAAGAAATTGACTAGCTCATTTGAAAATCCAATTGATGCTATTCCTGTTTCCACCATGCCATCAAAGGATATCGTCCCTTTTGATGAAGAATATGTGATCCCTAGCGGATCTGATGAAGAAAATCCTTCTGCTGCTACGTCAGAGCAGATGGATGAAGAAATTGAAGTGGATGAAATCCCTTCAACTCCAGCTGTTTCCTCGCCTATGCCTCAGTTTACTGCTGAAGAGGCCGGCATTGAAGAAATGGAAGATGAAGATGTGGACATTGGCTGTACCACACCTGTGCTAAATGATGACTTTTGGGAAAGTCAGCCTCCCAACTCTCCACTCTTCACACCATTGCAACAAATTCCTCAGTCCCCAGCAACTACAGTTCAAGTGGGATCTGATGAACCACATGCCACATCGTGTGTCCATGAAGAAATTCCAGCCACTAGTGCTGAAGAAAATGTGAATGAAGAATTGAAGACCCAGGCTGTCACTGAAGAAGAAGCTGAAATTCCTCAGCCTGTGGAACCTGAGATTGTGGAACCTGAGGTGGTGATGCAATTGACTGACACTCCTCAGCCCAAGCCAAAGGATCCATTCTCAAAGAAGCAGAAATTCAACGCTGATGATTTCTTCGGCGAGCACGTGTTCTTCACTAACTACAATCCCTCTGATTCTGCTCGTCTTAGAAGGAAGCGCTTCTGGACCGCCAGCCAGGCCAACTTCTATTCTTCACTGCTCTTCAACAAGGACAAAGTCTTCGACCACGAGCATATTCCTCATGTGGACATGGAATCACTGCCATGCTTCACACCTGTCCTCAGTGTGCTTCATGACACAGGCCTCCTCAACTTTTGCACAGACATAGTTGATTGGAATGAAGAACTCATTCTTCAATTCTACGCAACTTTGCACATCACAGGAGATCCTGACAATGTGAACTCCTGGGTTTTGGACTGGATGACTGAAAATACTCACTATAAGGCACCGGCCACTGAATTACTTCACGCCCTGCCCATCAGTTCTCAACCTGAAGGAGCTCGTTGCATGTACCAAGAGCCTGAGCTTACAGATCACTATATGCAAGTGCTGATGAAGCCATTGAAACCCGGTCAAGCCTCAAGGACAAAATTCCTCGTGAAGGAATTGTAGTATGTACCAAGGGCAGTCTATCGCATTCTCACGAAGACTATGAGTCCAATCAAAGCCCACGACTCATCTGATGATGAAATTGTTGGCATCATCAAGAATCTGGTATTCAACATCATTCATGGCATTCCTGTCAATTATCGTGATTTCTTCATGAGGACTCTGGCAAATGTTGCACTTTCACTGTTTGAGCTGAAGCCTTATGCACTGTGGATTATGAGATTCATCAGAACAAGGTCTTCACTCAACTACAAGGCTGATTTTCAGAATCACCTCAGCTACTTGCCCACAATTGAAGTCCTCAAGCGGACCTATTCCCGAGCTGACGAAAAGGGCAAGGCACCAGCTGTTATAGATGAAGGCATTCGTCCATTGGATGGTCAATTTTGCAAGGCTGCATCTTATTCCACCAATGATGAATCTGCCACTCATGATTCTGTTGCCCATGCCTCCAAGCCAAATCCTCAATCTACTGCTCCTCGTGTGATGACTGACCGTGAGCTTCTGCTAAGTCTTCACCAGAAGGTGGATCGAAACCATAAATGGGTTAAGCGTCAGTTTGGTTCAATTCTTCATAACATGACTGCTACACATAATGCAGTGAAGAAAAACCATTACTACCTCCATGAAGTCTTCGGTCGCACCTGGGCTGTTCTGACTCACATCTATAGCGAAGAAGAACTGAAGAATATGGGTCTCAAGGAGGACTTTGACTGGTTTCCACCTCCACCGAAGAAATACAAGAAGGTCAAGGTTCCTTCCTTGGTGGCCAGCTCCTATTCTTCATCACGTGAAACTGATGAGCATGAAGACTTGGACGACACTGCGGCAGGCCCTACATCAACAAATGACCCCAACAACGCTGGCGCTCCTTCATCAACTTGATATTCTTCAGGGGCGTTAGTCCTCATTTTTCAATCCTTTTAGTCATTCGATGACAAAGGGGGAGAAAGTTGAGTTAGTCTTCAAGCGGGTCTATCTTATATGGGCGTTTTTTGTCTTAAGTTACAACTCTCGTTCTTCTGATGACTTTGCTGGATCGAGTTGTAAACTTAAACTCTATGGTGACCTGATACTTTTGCTGTGTTCTTCTGCATGCTTATTCCTACCTAATGTTAATGCACGCATGCTGAATTACATCAGTCACCATATTTCATCATGCATTTCAAATTCTTCATATTATATGTCAAATGCGTGTATGAATTACAAGATATAGGGGGAGATCTCCATGATTCTACTCTTCAAGTGTGCATTGCTTCAAGAGCAAATTCCTAACTATGCACATCTTCAAGGGAGTTCTTCTATATCTTGCAATCAAATTCCTCAATATCAGTATTTACACTTCATATGATTATCCCCGTTGAAAACTTAACCTATATTGTCACCAATCACCAAAAAGGGGGAGATTGTAAGTGCATCTAGTGCCCCTTAGTGATTTTGGTGTATTGAAGACTTATAGGTTAAGGTACTAATGCGTTTGTGAGTGTACACAGGTCTATAAGTCTATGAGGAGTTTGATATTTACAGAGAAAGTCGACCCCTAAAAATAAAATTCTTCGACTGAAGAATTTGGATTTCTGAAGACCTTCTGAAGACTTTGAAAGTGAAGAAATTGGTGTGACCTTGAAGACTTGGTATTCATTTCAGGAACATGAAGCGTGAAGACTTTTGTTTTCGTAGTTTCATTTTCTCTTTCTTGAGTCATAGGAAACACCGTACTGTTAAAGGGGGTCGAGGAAATACTAAGGAAAAATTTCCATGTGATGCTCAACTCAAAATCCTACACCTACCAATCCCTTCGAGTGAAGCCATTGGAAATCTCATACAGTTCAGTCATATTCTTCAGTGACAGAGACGAAGTTCTTCTGGTCTCTGAGGAATTTGTTCTGACTGAGGAGTTAGGAATTCGCTAGTGCGGATTGCCTACACAGTGAGGAACATGATAGCCCTAAGGAATTTGAGCCTCAAATTTCCGACCATTGTTGTGCTATGCGCCAGCTGTCCCAAAATATCTACCCACCTAACAGTTATATCATTGAAGGGCATTTATGTCTTATCATGTCGGGCTGCTCCCTAGGCTATAAATAGCCGCCCCCTACAACCACTAGTTGGTTGGCTGCTCCGAGAGAAACTGACATTTGTCATTTGAGAGCATCCCATCCTCTGAGGACTTTGAGCGAAAATCATCAAGTGAGGAAAAACCCAAACCCAAACACCTACAAACCCAAAGTGATTGAGCATCACTGAAGAGATTGATCCTGCGTGGATCCGACGCTTATTACCTTTGAAGATTGTTCTTCTTCCAGACGGTTAGGCGTCATGGTCTAGAGCATCCAAGAGGAAATTTTGGATCGCCGAGTGACCGAGTTTGTGAAGGTTCGGAAGTCACCTGAAGACTTACCATGAGTGATTGGGCGAGGTCTGTGTGACCTTAGCTCAAGGGGAATACGGTGAGGACTAAGTGTCCTGGACTGCGTGTTCAGGACTGGGTGTCCGGGACTGTGTGTCCTCAGGTTTAAATACCTAGCCTCCCTAACCAGACGTACAACTGAGACAGCAGTTGGAACTGATCTACCAAATCATTGTCTTCACCAAGCCAACTGGTTCTATTTCCTCAACTCTTTCATTTCCTCATAACTGTGTTGTGCACTTGTTCATATCTGTGTTTGAAGACTTTGACTGAAGACTTTCTCAATTTCCTCAGTTCAATTTCTTCAGTCTGTTTGTCTTCATCCTGTGTTATCATGTGTTTACGCTTTCTGTACTCTGTGCTTGTCTTCATTTCATCATGATGACCATGCTTGTGTTCTGCTATGCATACTTTTGAGTACTTATTCCGCTGCAAGTAGTTCTTCGCTAAGGAATTTCCTCACTGGCAAATTCCTCAGTGAAGAATTAATAAAAATCGCCGATTCACCCCCCTTCTAGTCGATATAACGCACTTTCAAAGCAGCGGTCCACCCACATATCAAATTATCAAAGTAACGAACGCGAATCATATGAGCGTGATGAAAACTAGTTGACGATAATTCCCATGTGTCGTCGGGAGCATTTTCCTTTATATAAGAGTTTGTCCAGGTTTGTCCTTTGCTAAAAAAGGATTGGGCCACCTTGCTGCACCTTGTTTACTTTTGTTACTTGCTACCCGTTACAAAGTACCTTATCACAAAACTATCTGTTACCGATAATTTCAGTGCTTGCATAGAATACCTTACTGAAAACTGCTTGTCATTTCCTTCTGCTCCTCGTTGGGTTCGACACTCTTACTTATCGGAAGGACTACGATTGAGTCCCTATACTTGTGGGTCATCAAGACTCTTTTCTGGCGCCGTTGCCGGGGAATGAAGCACCTTTGTAAGGAAAAATTTATATAGTGTGCTGAAATTTACTGTCACTTGCTACTATGGAACGTAATCCTTTGAGGGGCTTGTTCGGGGTATCTTCACCCAGACCAGTAGAGCAAAGAGTTGCCCCTCAACCTACTGAACCTACTGAAATTTTTTACATTGAAATTCCTTCGGGTATGATAGAGAAACTGCTAGCTAATCCTTTTACAGGAGTGGAACATTGCATCCCGATTTGCACCTAATCTATGTGGATGAAGTTTGTGGATTATTTAAGCTTGCAGGTATGCCTGAGGATGTTATCAAGAAGAAGTTCTTCCCTTTATCTTTGAAGGGAAAGGCATTGACATGGTTTAGGCTATGTGATATGGGATCATGGAACTACAACCGATTGAAATTGGAATTTCATCAGAAGTTTTATCCTATGCATCTTGTTCATCGTGATCGCAATTATATATATAATTTTTGGCCTCGCGAAGGAGAAAGCATCGCTCAAGATTGGGGAGGCTTAAGTCAATGTTATATTCATGCCCCAATCATGAGCTCTCAAGAGAAATTATTATTCAAATTTCTATGCTCGGCTTTCTCTCAATAATCGCTCCATGCTCGATACTTCTTGTACTAGCTCTTTTATGATGAAGACTATTGAATTCAAATGGGATTTATTGGAAAGAATTAAACGCAACTCTGACGATTGGGATCTTGATGAAGGTAAGGAGTCAGGTATAACACCTAAGTTTGATTGTGTTAAATCTTTTATGGATACCGATGTTTTTCGTGAATTTAGCACTAAATATGGACTTGACTCTGAGATAGTAGCTTCTTTCTGTGAATCCTTTGCTACTCATGTTGATCTCCCTATGGAGAAGTGGTTTAAATATAATCCTCCAATTGAAGTAAAAGTAGTTGCACCTTTTAAAGTTGAAGAAAAGACTATCACTTATAATGTTGATCCTGTTGTTCCTACTGCTTATATTGAGAAACCACCTTTCCCTGTTACAATAAAGGATCATGCTAAAGCTTCAACTGTGGTTCGTAAGAGTAATACTAGAACACCAACACCCCTTGAGAAAATTAAAGTTGAACCGAGTATTGCTATGGTTAAAGATCTCTTGGCCGATAATATTGATGGGCATGTTACTTACTTCTGTGATGAAGCTGCTAGAATAGCTAGACCTGATACTAAAAATAAACATAGGCCTGTTGTAGGCATGCCTGTTATTTCTGTTAAAATAGGAGATCATTGCTATCATGGCTTATGTGATATGGGTGCTAGTGCAAGTGCAATACCCCATTCCTTATACAAAGAAATTATGCATGATATTGCACCTGCTGAGATAGAAGAAATAGATGTTACAATTAAGCTTGCCAATAGAGATACTATTTCACCAGTGTGGATTGTTAGAGATGTTGAAGTATTGTGTGGGAAAGTTAAATATCCTGTTGATTTTCTTGTTCTTGCTTCCCCACAAGATAACTTTTGTCCCATTATATTTGGTAGACCCTTCTTGAATACTGTTAATGCTAGGATAGCCTGCAAAAAGGATGTTGTTACTATTGGTTTGGGGGATATGTCTCATGAGTTTAATTTTGCTAAATTTCGTAGACAACCCCATGATAAAGAATTGCCTAGTAAAGATGAAACTATTGGTCTTGCTTCTATTGTCGTGCCTCCTAATGATCTGTTAGAACAATATTTGCTCGACCATGAAAATGATATGTTTATGAATGAAAGAAGGGAAATAGATGAAGTATTCTTTAAACAGGGACCTATTTTGAAACACAACCTGCCTGTTGAAATCCTAGGGGATCCTCCTCCACCCAAGGGTGATCCCGTGTTTGAGCTTAAACCATTACCTGATACTCTTAAATATGCTTATCTTGATGAGAAAAAGATATATCCTGTTATTATTAGTGCTAACCTTTCAGAGCATGAAGAAAAGAGATAATTGAAAAATCTGAAGAAGCACCGTGCTGCTATTGGATATACTCTTCATTATCTTAAGGGCATTAGTCCCACTCTATGCCAACACAAAATAAAATTAGAGAAAGACGCTAAACCGTTCGTTGATCACCAACGAAGGTTAAATCCTAAGATGAAAGAAGTGGTAAGAAAAGAAATACTAAAGCTTCTGGAGGCAAGTATAATTTATCCCGTTGCTGATAGTCAGTGGGTAAGTCCTGTCCATTGTGTCCCTAAGAAGGGAGGTACAACTGTTGTTCCTGATAAGGATGAATTAGTCCCACAAAGAATTGTTACAGGTTATAGAATGGTAATTGATTTCTGCAAATTAAATAAAGCTACAAAAAAGGATCATTACCTTTACCTTTTATTGATCAAATGCTAGAAAGATTATCCAAACATACGCATTTTTGCTTTCTAGATGGTTATTCTGGTTTCTCTCAAATACCTGTTTCAAAAGAGGATCAAGAAAAGACAACTTTTACTTGCCCTTTCGGTACCTTTGCTTATAGACGTATGCCTTTTGGTTTATGCAATGCACCTGCTACCTTTCAAAGATGCATGATGGCTATATTCTATGATTTTTGTGAAAAGATTATTGAGGTTTTCATGGATGATTTCTTCGTATATGGAACTTCTTTTGATGATTGCTTGAGCAACCTTGATCGTGCTTTGCAGAGATATGAAGAGACTAATCTTTTCTTGAATTCGGAGAAGTGCCACTTTATGGTTAAGAAAGGTATTGTCTTGGGGCATAAAATTTCTGAAAGAGGTATTGAAGTTGACAAAGCTAAAGTTGATGCTATTGAAAAGATGCCATGTCCCAAGGACATTAAAGGTATAAGAAGTTTCCTTGGTCATGCCGGTTTTTATAGGAGGTTCATTAAGGACTTCTCAAAAATTTCTAGGCCTCTGACTAATCTCTTACAAAAATATGTTCCTTTTATGCTTGATGATGATTGTGTAGAAGCATTTGAAATACTTAAGAAAGCCTTGATTTCTGCACCTATTGTTCTGCCACCCGATTGGAATTTACCCTTTGAAATTATGTGTGATGCTAGTGATTATGCTGTAGGTGATGTTCTAGGACAAAGAGTTGATAAGAAATTAAATGTTATTCAATATGCCAGTAAAGCTCTAGACGGTGGCCAGAGAAATTATGCTACTACTGAAAAAGAATTTTTAGTAGTTGCATTTGCTTGTGATAAGTTCCGACCTTATATTGTTGATTCTAAAGTAACTATTCACACCGATCATGCTGCTATGGCAAAGAAAGATGCTAAACCTAGACTTATTATATGGGTTCTCCTACTACAAGAATTTGATTTGCATATTATTGATAGAAAGGGAGCTGAGAACCCCGTTGTAGACAACTTGTCTAGGTTAGAGAATGTCCTTGATGACCCACTTCCTATTGATGATAACTTTCCTGATAAACAATTAGCTGTCATAAATGCTTCTCGCACTGCTCCATGGTATGCTGATTATGCTAATTACATTGTTGCTAAATTTATACCACCTAGTTTCACATACCAGCAAAAGAAAAAGTTTTTCTATGATTTAAGACATTACTTCTGGGATGACCCACACCTATATAAAGAAGGAGTAGATGGTGTTATTAGACGTTGTGTACCTGAGCATGAACAGGAACAGATCCTTCGCAAGTGTCACTCCAAGGCTTATGGAGGACACCACGCTGGAGACAGAACTGCACATAAGGTGTTGCAATCCGGTTTTTATTGGCCTACTCTCTTCAAAGATGCCCGTAATTTTGTCTTGTCTTGTGATGAATGTCAAAGAATTGGTAATATTAGTAGACATCAAGAAATACCTATGAACTATTCACTTGTTATTGAACCATTTGATGTTTGGGGCTTTGATTATATGGGACCGTTTCCTTCCTCTAATGGCTATACACATATTTTAGTTGCTGTTGATTACGTTACTAAGTGGGTAGAAGCTATTCCAATTAGTAGTGCTGATCATAACACCTCTATTAAGATGCTTAAGGAAGTTATTTTTTCGAGGTTTGGAGTCCCTAGATATTTAATGATTGATGGTGGTTCACAATTTATTCATGGTGCCTTTCGTAAAATGCTTGCTAAGTATGATGTTAATCATAGAATTGCATTTCCATACCACCCACAATCTAGTGGCCAAGTATAATTAAGTAATAGAAAGATCAAATTAATTTTGCAAAAGACTGTTAATAGATCTAGAAAGAATTGGTCCAAGAAACTTAAGGATGCATTATGGGCCTATAGAACTGCATATAAAAATCCTATGGGTATGTCTCCATATAAAATGGTATATGGAAAAGCATGTCACTTACCTCTCGAACTAGAACATAAGGCATATTGGGCCATTAAAGAGCTCAACTATGATTTCAAACTTGCCGGTGAGAAGAGGCTATTTGACATTAGCTCACTTGATGAATATAGAACTCAAGCCTATAAGAATGCCAAACTGTTTAAAGAAAAAGTTAAAAGATGGCATGAAAAAAGGATACAAAAGCGTGAGTTTAATGTAGGTGATTATGTTTTGCTATTCAACTCTCGTATAAGATTTTTTGCAGGAAAGCTTCTCTCTAAATGGGAAGGTCCTTACGTTATCGAGGAAGTTTATCGTTCCGGTGCCATAAAAATCAACAACTTCGAAGGCACAAATCCGAAGGTGGTGAACGGTCAAAGAATCAAACATTATATCTCAGGTAATCCTAAATGTTGAAACTAATGTTATTGAAACCCTAACCCCGGAGGAGTACATAAGGCACACCTTCCAGAACGTTTCAGACTCCGAAAAGGAATAGGTATGTGGTACGGTAAGTAAACCGACTCCAAAACAGTTCTAATGGTAATTTTTCTCCGTTTTGGTATATTGAAGAAAATAGGAAAAATAAGAAGTAGTCCGGGAAGGACACAAGGCATCCACGAGGGTGGAGGCACGCCCTACCCCCCTGGGCGCGTCCCCTGCCTCATGGGCACCTTGTGTGCTCTCCGGACTCCATTTTCTTGTACGATACTTCTTTCAGTCGGTAAAAATTCATTATATAATCTCCCGAAGGTTTTGACCACTGTACCACACAAATATCCTCTGTTTTTGTTTCGAGCTATTGCTGCCGCAGATTAGAGCAAGATGTCTTCTCAAGAGTCAGTCGGGGAGAGTCGGGTGTCTCATCCGACACCGGGTTCAGGAGCAAATAGCGATGCCTATCACTTTGGGCCATCAACGGAGGAAGAGATGGAAGCCGACTTGAAAAGGATAGATGCCATGGAGGAGGATCAAGAAGTTACTTCTCGTTTCCGGGCCCGATTCATGATGGGGGAACTACAGAGCTCAGCTATTCCAAACTCGGTCATCCCTTCCAATGTTAGATTTCTCTCTTATGAAAATATGAAAAAGAGTGTTACTTGTTCTCCCGTAGCTATGCAACACCCTTGGGTGAAAGGAGCCTTAGCTGTCACGGGTAAGCTCCGTAAGGAAATAATGGACCTCAAGCGGCAAGTCAATAAGCTCGAAGTAGAGAATCGTATCCCGAGGGGCATCATCGCCAAGAATATCACCTCACCACCTCCAAAGAAAGAGACATAAACACATGGGTATGGGCACTCCCCTTGGCAACTGCCAAGCTTGGGGGAGGTGCCCCGGTATCATATCACCACCGCACTCCTATCTTTACTGTTTTTCTTAGTTTGATCCTTTTGGTAATATCTTTATCTAGTAGAATAAAGTTTTGGTATGATTTAGTTTTGAGTTTTGCTTTATGATCCTTCTATGTAATTGAGTCCGTGAGCTATATATAACAAAGATTAGTTTTGAGTCAAGGGCTTGATTATCTTGCTATGATCTTGAGAATAAAATAAAGAAAGAATAAAATGAAATAAAGAGATCATATTGATCTTATGGAGAGTAATGACTTCACATATAAAGAGTATGATGAATAAAAGTTGTTGAGAGTTGATAAACATAGTTTTGGTCATCAATGCAATTAATAGGAGGTAATAAAGAAAGAGAGGTCTTCACATATAAATATACTATCTTGGACATCTTTTATGATTGTGAGCACTCATTAAAATATGACATGCTAAAAAGTTGATGTTGGACAAGGAAGACAACGTAATGGGTTATGTTTTCTTATATCCAAAATAAAGTATATTGTTATGGATCGTCCAACATGTTGGGCTTGCCTTTCCCCCTCATGCTAGCCAAATTCTTTGCACCAAGTAGAGATACTACTTGTGCTTCCAAATATCCTTAAACCCGGTTTTGCCATGAGAGTCCACCATACCTACCTATGGATTGAGAAAGATCCTTCAAGTAAGTTGTCATTGTTGCATGCAATAAAAATTGCTCTCTAAATATGTATGATTTATTAATGTGGAGAAAATAAGCTTTATACGATCTTGTGATGTGGAAGAAATAAAAGTGACGGACTGCATAAGAAAGGTCCATATCACAAGTGGCAATATAAAGTGACGTTCTTTCGCAGTAAGATTTTGTGCGTCCAACCATAAAAACACTTGACAACCTCTGCTTCCCTCTGCGAAGGGCCTATCTCTTATTCTTGTCTTATACCTTATGCAAGAGTCATGGTGATCTTCACCTTTCCTTTTTACATTTTATCCTTTGGCAAGCACATTGTGTTGGAAAGATCCTGATATGTTTGTTACTGCCTATTAATTGCAACGATGACCAAAACTATGTTTGTTAACTCCCAACAACTTTTATTCATCACACTCTTTATATGTGAAGTCATTATTCTCCGTAAGATCAATATGATCTCTTTATTTCTTTTTATTCTTTCTTTTTTTCTTTTATTCCCTCAAGATCATAGCAAGATAACCAAGCCCTCGACTCAAGACTAATCTTTATTATATATAGCTCACGGACTCGATTACATAGATAAGGATCAACACAAAACTCAAAGCTAGATAATACTAAACTTTATTCTACTAGATCAAGATATCCAAAAGGAACGAACTAAGAAAAACGGTAAAGATAGAAGTGTGATGGTGATACGATACCGGGGCGCCTCCCCCAAGCTTGGCAGTTGCCAAGGGGAGTGCCCATACCCATGTATTTATGTCTGTTTCTTCGGAGGTGGCGATGTGATATTCTTGGCGATGATGCCCCTTAGGATATGATTCTCTTCCTCGAGCTTATTGACTTGCTGCTTGAGATCCATTATTTCCCTTAGGAGCTTACCCATGATGGCTAAAGCTCCTTTCACCCATGGATGTTGCATAGCTGCGGGAGAACACGTAACACTCTTTTTCATATTTTCATAAGAAAGAAATCTAGCATTGGGAGGGATGACCGAGTTTGGAATTGCTGAGCTCTGAAGTTCCTCCATCGTGAATCTGGCTTGGAGACGAGTTGTAACTTCTTAATCCTCCTCCATGGCATCTATACTTTTCAAGTCGGCCTCCATCTCTTCCTCCGTTGATGGCCCAAAGTGGTCAGCATCACTGTTTGCTCCTGGCCCCGGTGTCGGATGAGACACCCGACTCTCCTCGACTGACTCTTGAGAAGACATCTTGCTCTAATCTGCGGTAGAAACAACTCAAAACAAAGACATAGGATTGTGTCGTGGTACGGTGGTCAAAACCTTCGGGAGGTTATATAATGAATTTTTGCCGACCAAAAGAAGTATCATGCAAGAAAACGGAGTTCGGAGGGCACACGAGGTGCCCATGAGGCAGGGGGCGTGCCCAGGGGGGTAGGGCGCGCCCTCCACCCTCGTGGATGCCTCGTGTCCCTTTTGGACTACTTCTTATTTTCCTATTTTCTTAAATATTACAAAACGGAGAAATATTCCTACTAGAACTGTTTTGGAGTCGGTTTACTTATCGTACCACATACCTATTCCTTTTCGGAGTCTGAAACGTTCTGGAAAGTGTCCCTTATGTACTCCTCCGAGGTTATGGTGTCAATAACACTAGTTTCAACATTTATGGGATTACCTGAGATATAATGTTTGATTCTTTGACCGTTCACCACCTTTGGATTTGTGCCTTTGAAGTTGTTGATTTTTATGGCACCGGAACGATAGATCTCCTCGATAACGTAAGGACCTGCCCATTTAGAGAGGAGTTTTCCTGCAAAAAAATCTTAAATGAGAGTTGTATAACAAAACATAATCACATACATTAAACTCACGCTTTTGTATCCTTTTGTCATGCCATCTTTTAACTTTTCCTTTAAACAGTTTGGCATTCTCATAGGCCTGTGTTCTCCACTCATTAAGTGAGCTAATGTCAAATAGTCTCTTCTCGCCGGCAAGTTTGAAATCATAATTGAGCTCTTTAATGGCCCAATATACCTTATGTTCTAGTTCGAGAGGTAAGTGACATGCTTTTCCATAAATCATTTTATGAAGACATACCCATAGGATTTTTATATGCAGTTCTATAGGCCCATAATGCATCATCAAGTTTCTTGGACCAAATCTTTCTAGATCTATTAATAATCTTTTGCAAAATTAATTTAATCTCTCTATTACTCAGTTCTACTTGACCACTAGACTGTGGGTGGTACGGAGATGCAATTCTATGATTAACATCATACTTAGCAAGCATTTTACGAAAAGCATCATGAATAAAATGTGAACCACCATCAGTCATTAAGTATCTAGGGACTCCAAAGCTCGGAAAATAACTTGTTTAAGCATCTTAATAGAGGTGTTATGATCAGCACTACTAGTTGGAATAGCTTCTACCCACTTAGTAACATAATCAACAGCAACTAAAATATGTGTATACCCGTTAGAGGAAGGAAACGGTTGCATATAATCAAAGCCCCAAACATCAAATGGTTCAATAACAAGTGAATAGTTCATTGGCATTTCTTGATGTCTACTAATATTACCAATTCTTTGACATTTGTCACAAGACAAGACAAACTTACGGGAATCTTTGAAAAGAGTAGGCCAATAAAAACCGGATTGCAATACATTATGTGGAGTTCTATCTCCAGCGTGGTGTCCTCCATAAGCCTCGGAGTGACACTTGCGTAGGATCTGTTCCTGTTCATGCTCAGGTACACAACGTCTAATAAAACCATCTACTCCTCCTTTATAAAGGTGTGGGTCATCCCAGAAGTAATGTCTTAAATCATAGAAAAACTTTTTCTTTTGCTGGTATGTGAAGCTAGGTGGTATGAATTTAGCAACAATGTATTTAGCATAATTAGCATACCATGGAGCAGTACGAGAAGCATTTATGACAACTAATTGTTCATCAGGAAAGCTATCATCAATAGTTAGTGGGTCATCAAGAACATTCTCTAACCTAGATAAGTTGTCTGCGACGGGGTTCTCAGCTCCCTTTCTATCAATAATATGCAAATCAAATTCTTGTAGCAAGAGAACCCATCTAATAAGTCTAGGTTTAGCATCTTTTTTTAATAAGATATTTAATAGCAGCATGATCAGTGTGAACAGTTACTTTAGAATCAACAGTATAAGGTCTGAACTTATCACAAGCAAATACAACTGCTAAAAATTCTTTTTCAGTAGTAGCAAAGTTTCTCTGGGCACCGTCTAGAGTTTTACTAGCATATTGGATAACATTTAATTTCTTATCAACTCTTTGTCCTATAACAGCACCTACAGCATAATCACTAGCATCACACATAATTTCAAAGGGTAAATTCCAATCAGGTGGCTGAATAATAGGTGCAGAAATAAAGGCTTTCTTAAGTATTTCAAATGCTTCTACACAATCATCATCAAAGACAAAAGGAACATATTTTTGTAAGAGTTTAGTCAGAGGCCTAGAAATTTTTGAGAAGTCTTTAATCAACCTCCTATAAAAACCAAAATGACCAAGGAAACTTCTTATACCTTTAATGTCCTTAGGACACGGCATCTTTGCAATAGCATCAACTTTAGCTTTATCAACTTCAATACCTCTTTCAGAAATTTTATGCCCCAAGACAATACCTTAATTAACCATAAAGTGGCACTTCTCCCAATTCAAGACAAGATTAGTTTCTTCACATCTCTGCAAAACTCGATCAAGGTTGCTTAAGCAATCATCAAAAGAAGTTCCATACACGGAGAAATCATCCATGAAAACCTCAACAATCTTTTCACAAAAGTCAGAGAATATAGCAGTCATACATCTTTGAAAGGTAGCAGGTGCATTACATAAACCAAAAGGCATATAAGCAAAGGTACCGAAAGGGCAAGTAAAAGTGGTCTTTTCCTGATCCTCTTTTGACACAGGTATTTGAGAGAAACCAGAATAACCGTCTAGAAAGCAAAAATGTTTATGTTTGGATAATATTTCTAGCATTTGATCAATAAAAGGTAAAGGGTAATGATCTTTTCTAGTAGCTTTATTTAATTTGCGGAAGTCAATTACCATTCGATAACCTGTAAGAAGTCTTTGTGGGATCAATTCATCTTTATCATTAGGAACAACAGTAATACCTCCCTTCTTAGGGACACAATGGACATGACTTACCCACTGACTATCAGCAATGGGATAAATTATACATGCCTCCAGAAGCTTTAGTATTTCTTATCTTACCACTTCTTTCATCTTAGGATTTAACCGTCGTTGGTGATCAACAACCGGTTTAGCGTCTTTCTCCAATTTTATTTTGTGCTGGCATAGAGTGGGACGAATGCCCTTAAGATCATCAAGAGTATATCCAATAGCAGCACGGTGCTTCTTCAGAGTTTTCAATAATTTCTCTTCTTCCTGCTCTGAAAGGTTAGCACTAATAATAACAGTATATATCTTCTTTTCATCCAGACAAGCATATTTAAGAGTATCAGGTAATGGTTTAAGCTCAAACACGGGATCACCCTTGGGTGGAGCAGGATCCCCTAGAATTTAAACAGGCAAGTTGTGTTTCAAAATAGGTCCCTATTTAAAGAATACTTCATCTATTTCCCTTCTTTCATTCATAAACATATCATTTTCATGGTCTAGCAAATATTGTTCTAAAGGATCATTAGGAGGCACGACAATGGAAGCAATACCAATAATTTCATCTTTACTAGGCAATTCTTTATCATGGGGTTGTCTACGTAATTTAGCAAAATTAAAATCATGAGACATATCCCCTAAACCAACAGTAAAAATATCCTTTTCGCAGTCTATCTTAGCATTAACAGTATTCAAGAAGGGTCTACCAAATATAATGGGACAAAAGTCATCTTGGGGAACCAAGAACAAGAAAATCAGTAGGATATTTAACTTTCCCACACAAGACTTCAACATCTCTGACAATCCCGATTGGTGAAATAGTATCTCTATTGGCAAGCTTAATTGTAACATCAATATCTTCTATCTCAGCAGGTGCAATATCATGCATAATTTCTTCGTATAAGGAATGAGGTATTGCACTCGCACTAGCACCCATATCACATAAGCCATGATAGCAATGCTCTCCTATTTTAATAGAAACAACATGCATGCCCACAACAGGTCTATGTTTATTTTTAGTATCAGGTCTAGCAATTCTAGCAGCTTCATTACAGAAGTAAATAACATGCCCATCAATATTATCGACCAAGAGATCTTTAACCATAGCAATACTAGGTTCAACTTTAATTTGCTCAGGTGGTGTAGGTGTTCTAGCATTACTCTTATGAACCATAGTTGAAGCTTTAGCATGATCCTTTATTCTAATAGGGAAAGGTGGTTTCTCAATATAAGCGGTAGGAACAATAGGATCAACATTATAAGTGATAGTCTTTTCTTCAACTTTAATAGGTTCAACTACTTTTACTTCAATGGGAGGATGATATTTAAACCACTTCTCCTTAGGGAGATCAACATGAGTAGCAAATGATTCACAGAAAGAAGCTACTATCTCAGAATCAAGTCCATATTTAGTGCTAAATTCACGAAAAGCATCGGTATCCATAAAAGATTTAACGCAATCAAACTTAGGTGTTATACCTGACTCTTTACCTTCGTCGAGTTCCCAATCTTCAGAGTTGCATTTAATTCTTTCCAATAAATCCCATTTGAATTCAATAGTCTTCAATGGGAGCGATTATTCAGAGAAAGCCGAGCATAATTTTTTTGAATAATAATTTCTCTTGAGAGCTCATGATCGGGCATGAATATAAGATTGACTTAAGCCTCCCCCAAGCTTGAGCGATACTTTCTCCTTCGCGAGGCCAAAAATATATATATAATTACGATCACGATGAACCAGATGCATAGGATAAAACTTCTTATGAAATTCCAATTTAAATCGGTTGTAGTTCCATGATCCAATATCATCACATTGCCTAAACCATGTCAATGCCTTTCCCTTCAAAGATAAAGGGAAGACCTTCTTCTTGATAACATCCTTGGGCATACCTACAAGCTTAAATAATCCACAAACTTCATCCACACATAGATTAGGTGCATACCGGGATGTAATGTTCCATCTCCTGTAAAAGGATTAGCTATCATTTTTTCTATCATACCCGAAGGAATTTCAAAGTAAATATTTTCAGTAGGTTTAGTAGGTTGAGGAGCAACTCTTTGCTCTACTAGTCGGGGTGAAGATACCCCGAACAAGTCCCTCAAAAGATTATTTTCCATAAGTTATAGTAAATTTCAGCACACTATATAAATTTTTCCTCACCAAATTCCACCTACCAAAGGCGCTTCACTTCCCGGCAACGGCGCCAGAAAAGAGTCTTGATGACCCACAAGTATAGGGGATCTATCATAGTCCTTTCGATAAGTAAGAGTGTCGAACCCAACGAGGAGCAGAAGGAAATGACAAGCAGTTTTCAGTAAGGTATTCTCTGCACACTATAAAAAAAGAAACATCCGTGACATTTTGGGCAGAACAATTTTTTTTCTATCATACTTATGACACTTCTATGACGATAATTGTGACAAAACCCGGTATCATCATAGATGTGGTGGGCTCCTACTTCTATGACAAAAAATCATGACAGAAAATGGGCTTTTTGTCCTGGGCGTGCCGGAGACGTAGCTACATGACATTCTTTGTGCCGTCCATGACGGAGAAAACTGTGGTAGAAGCGAGGGCGAGGAAAATGTCGGGGGAGTTCCCGATTATGATGGGTGGTCGGCGGCCGAGCGATGCGTGTTTCCCTCGTACGTATGTGCGTGTGTGCGAGGCGTTGCGCTCTAACTGAACCCGAGCGAGGCGTTGGGCTCTAACTGAACCCGAGCGATTGCACTGCAAGCTACGCGTTATTGAACCCGAGCGATCGATCGATGGCTGTTTAGTGGACCTGATCGAGCGATTCCTTTGCTACTGCTGCTAACTGAAGCCGATCAATGCTGCCTCTGGATGAACAGTGAGCGTTGTTGGGGGGTTTGGATGAACAGTTCCCGGTGGGGGTTGGATGACCAGAAACCCGTGGTAGTAGAGGCCGTTACCGCTGGATGAACAGTACCCCGATCGGTCGAGGCGGTGGATGAACACGACCCCGTGGAGGGCTGGACGAACTGGACTCCGTGGAGGGATGGTTGAATAGTCGCCGGCGGAGGGCTGGTTGAACAGTAGCCGGCGGAGGGCTGGATGAACAGTAGCCCGTGGAGGGGTGGTTGAATAGGACCCCGTGAAGAGGGCTGGTTGAACAGTAGCCGGTGGAGGCTGGATGAATAGGAGGTCGTGGATGAATAGTCGCAGGTGGAGGCTGGAGGAGGTCGACGGTGGATGAACAGTAGCCCATGGAGGCTGGAGGAGGTCGACGGTGGAGATGAACAGTATCCCGTGGAGTCCCGTTTTGCGGTATGCCACACCGCTCCCGATGAACAGGACCCCCGTTTCGACCGTAGTGCTCCAACACAAGTCTGTTTCGTCCGTTTTGCGGTACGCCACACCCCTCCTGATCAACAGGACCCCGTTTCGACCGTAGGAGGTCTGTTTCCTCCGTTTTGCGATACGCTAGACCCCTCCCAATGAACAGGATCCCGTTTCCCCCATGGCCGGTCGAACACAAGGCCATTTCCTCCGTTCTGCGGTACGCCAGGCCTTGTTTCCATCGTCTATTCCGTCCAAGCCGGTTGGTTCCCGATGAACAGCACGCATTTCGTTGCCTCCCGATGAACACGACGCATTCCGTTGCCTCCCCATGAACACGACAACGACGCAGTTTCTCTGTTCCGACCCAGCCATAGCCATGTACACGAGCCCTAGCCGTACGTATGCGCAAGTAGGCGTTCGAGACCCCGCCCGTATGTACGTATGTGGCTGTATTTACTTTCTTGCACCCTGGCCGCTGTACGTACATGTACATGCTATGTGCGCGCCTCTACTACCACACGTGCGCGCCTCTACTACCAGACATGCGCGCCTCTACATCGACCAGTATGTACGTACACGTTCTCGACCAGAATGACAACGCTACGTACGCTCCGGGTGGGTCCCGACTGTCAGGCACTTCCTTGCGTGCGAAGATGTAGCTGGTGGGTCCTAGCAGTCAGGGGGGCGAATCATTTTTTTGCCCATAATATGGACACACTTCCTTGCGTGCAAAGATGTAGCTGGTGGGTCCCGACTGTCAGGCACTTCCTTGCGTGCGAAGATGTAGCTGGTGGGTCCCAGCAGTCAGGGGGGCAAATCATTTTTTTAACCATAATATGGACACACTTCCTTGCGTGCAAAGATGTAGCTGGTGGGTCCCAGCAGTCAGGGGGAAATGTTTTGTTTTTCACAAAATACGGTGGCCCGTCCGGTGGGTCCCTGCTGTCAGGTGGAGGAATCATTATTTTCCGCGAAATAAGGGGGCATTTCCTTGATGCGGCCATGGACCCAACTATTAGCCTCTGCACGTACAGTACTCTTCCGATGGAAGTCGTTCCTTGACCATGTTGACCATGCCGCAGCGAGAGCACCAGGGCGGTGGACGACGGCGAGGCCTAGGAAGGGGACGACGCGGAGCCGGGGAAGACGCGGCAGTGGATGCCCACACGGAGAGGGGTACGAGGGTTCACTGGTTCGGCTGCAGTGTGAGGCTGCCGTCACCGCCGGGCCTGGCCAGCGGTGGGAGTAGTAGGGGGCGTTGAGGCCTCCGCGGCATCACAGCCGACCAAGGGAAGCAGGAGCACGCGGCACGAGCGGCGCTGGTTTGGGCGGCTGGAGCAACAAGACTAGAGGTTGAAGAAGCACTACCACCATTGGATGGACATCGTACGGTCACTGGAGCTAGAATCGTTCATATTGACTATGTTGACAAAGCCCTCCGTCCCCGTCAACTTAGTAGGCCCACAAGTCAGCCTCCCACTATGGTGGGTCCCAGCTAGCAGGGGGGTATTCATTTTTTGTGCGTAATAAGGAGACACTTCCTTGCATGCGAAGATATAGCTGGTTGGTCCAACCTGTCAGCAGGGGGAATGTTTTTTTCGCGAAATACAGAGGCCCTTCCGGTGGGTCCCAGCTGTCAGGTGGAGGAATAATTATTTTACGCGTAATAAGGAGGCATTTCCTTGCGTGCGGCCGTGGACCCAGCTGTCAGCCTCTCCACGCACAGTCTACTTCCGATGGATGTCGTTCATTGACCACGTTGACAACTCCGCGCCGAGCGCATCCAAGGTGGTGGACGACGGCGAGGCCCCGGACAGCAACGAGCTAGAGATGGGAAGACGCGGGAGTAGCGTCGCAGACGGAGAGGTGCACGAGGGTTAACTGGTTCAGGTGTGGTGTGGTTCGGCAGCCGGTGGAGAAGAACATGAGGTGTGGAGGGGTGGAGGGATGGCCTGGCCAACGGTGGGGTAGCGCTTCACAGCGAAGCGTGCTAAGCAGAGCTGCAAGCAGCAGGAGGCGGGAGCAGGTGGTCCCGGCAGCGCTGGAGGAAGAAGACGAGAGATTGAAGATGGATGTCGGTCGTTGGATGTAAATCCAACGGCTAACGATGTCAAAATCATTTGTTGACCAAGTTGACAACGACTTGTGTTGGCTTCGACCTATTGGCCCACATTTCAGCCTGCAAAAACGTGGCACGTATTCAACCCATTTTTTTTCAGAATTTACAGTCAATTTGATCTTTTTTTTAGAATTACAATCCATTTGCTGGGCTGGGTGAACAAATAATGTAGCGTTCATACGACCCATTTATTTTTCTCCTAAAAAATTACACGCCATTTGCACTTTCTCGAAATACACGATTTTGCTGGGCTGATTCTAATTATAATGTTGGGTTGGGCGCAGAAATGCTATCAAAAAATAAACAGGGGCTGAGCATTTTGTTATAAATATATTTAAATAATAAGTGATTTATTATTACATTGGTCCTTAAATCTTACCAAGCTTTTGTACACAATCACCAGGATTTTCGTTGCCAAAAAAATCTAGTATTTTATTGTTAAGAAATTATTTTTATAAGTTAATAAGATGTGGGATATTGTTTTCTTACATATGTAAGTATCTGTTAAATATATGATGAAAATAACAATAATATATAATAACATATAAAATAATTGAAATATATAAAATATAGTTAGAAGGGAAACAAAAGTTGGACCAGGCGTTCCTATTCTTATATAGAAAAATAGAACAGACCTCTGCGTTTTCTTCAAAAAAATACATAAATTGGGCTGCCGATGTTTCAGGAAAAATAAAACCTCAGATGGGAGGTCCATAGGCCGGTCGATACATGACGGCCCTCAAAAAATACAAACCGGCATGTCATGGGTTGCGCATGTTAAAAAAGAAAGCCTAGACGGGGCAGCCCAAAACCCATCGGATACTTGCTGCCCCAGTGATAATAAATGATACTACCCGCCAGCTCCACAGCTTCGTTGTGAATTTATCTCCTACGTTGAAGCACCTAAAAAATGTAACTATGTTGACAAACCCGTGGGCCCCAACATCAGTATAGCATTAGGAGGAAGTTTTTTTCGATGATGCACTTGCTTGCGTATGGCCATAGACCTGGTGGGTCTCGACTGTCCACCTCTCCACGTATAGTCCTCTCCAAATTCCTCTCATTTGTTCAGCATGTTCACAACGGCAGACAGCGGCGCCGCGGCGAGCGCACAAAAGCGCAGGAGGTGATCGGACCACCCAAGGCAGTGCCTTATTTGTAACGAAAGTACTGAACTAGCCCAGTGGCCAAGTGACACTACCCGACAGCTGTTCCGCCCAAGTGCGATTCCACCTGGTGCAGGGAAAATATCTCCAAATTTTTGCCTCTGCCGTTATTGAGATGTGGGTCCCCATTATCATCTACGCACACCACGTCCAAAACTTGCCAAAACTTCATCCCTCGTTTTCTCTGTTTTTCGCACACTCGACATTGTGTGGGCATTTTGAAAATAGCATATCTTTTTGACTGTGCATCATATGAAGATGTGCTATGCATGAATGTTGATCAACATGATGTTAACTGGCTGGTAGTTCCATTTTCGACCAGGAATAAATCTTCCAACATGATGTTAACCCTGTTTGAAAAGGCCGTGTTAATATAAATGCTCTACCACTGAAAGTTACAGTTTCTTATCTGAAACTGAACTTGCAGTTTCTTATCTGAAACTGAAACTTGCAGTTTCTTCTCTGAGAATCACATTGTCTGCACTTTTATACTCCTATGAAACTACATTTTTTAAGTGCTAAAAATAGATCTCTAGAATTCATAAAATACTTCATATGCTCAATAATGCAAATCTGAAATTCAAAAGACATTCATATCTGAAAGTACTCTCAAAATACACAACACAAAACACAATTCACAACCTGCAAATATTGACAACCCTAAGCTCCTCCTGACAATTCACAACCTGGCCGACTATTGGGCTGGGGGCAGTCCCCTCCTATTCCTCGGCGGTAGACAGCCACCCCGTGAGATGTGAACGGCGAGGGAGAGGATGGCGGGGAAGCATCATCGGGCCAACTGCTTTTCTCCTCTTGCAGCTGGGTTCGGTCGACGAAGACTCCACCGGCTCGCTCTGGCACGACACCCTGACAAATGGCACCCTATAGATGCTCGATCCTTCAATCTCTGGTGGATGCTCCATCTGGGATCGATACTCCCAGCACCGCTCCCTCACGATCAGATTCGGTGAATCTGTTTGCTCCATGGCCCAAAGGAGTAGCTTTATGTACTCCCGTGCGACTCCCTTCGAGAGTATCACCGCCTTTTCGCTCTGTTGCAGATATTTGGCCATGGATGTAGCCGTCGCCACTAGTTGGTCCTTGTTGTCAAACCAAGACTGTATCTCCAACATCCTAGCTAGCTTCACAGGGCCGCCGTCTGCGATCCTCACGTATCGGTTGAACTCCTCCATCGATCTACTTCTCCACAACACCTTCACTCACCGGAGGTGGTTTTTGAATGGAAGAGGAGAGGAGCAGCGCCGGTTTTGGATTAGAATGGGAGAGGAGCGACGCTGGTTTTCGATTGGAACAGGAGAGGAGGGGCGGTGGTTTTGAAATGGAAGAGGAGAGGAGCGGCGCTGGTCTTGGAAGTATTTTTTTTGTTTTGCGTATTTTAGGTCAAAGTTTGACCACGTATTGTATTTGACAAGCAAAATGTGAATGCATGTCACCAAAAATTGTATCGTTTGGTTCGTATCTGAATGTACTTTCAAATTATATTGTTTTTGCAACTATGACATATATTTTATTTGTGAAAATCATGGTCAATTATGACCCAGAATAAAAGGGAGACTAGTTAATGTGGGGTCGCTTTCTTAATTGAAAGCTAAATTGATTTTGATTTTGATCCTGTCACAGTGCGCCGGCCCTCTCGTCCAATCCTAAATCGCTGCCGCACGCTCCTCTCCCGTCAGGACCCCGATCCTAAGTCACATCGATCTAGCATGTAACACATCATATCACTTTGCGGCCTCACGCACGGTATTCCCACGGGTGCCACCTTACCTGGCCCGGGACTGTTTGCGCCTTTTGGCTCACGTATATGATAGTGTCGCTAGCATACACATGACAAAGAACCTGGTCCGACATGACTTGTCGTAAACCCAAAGTGGCACTAACTTACAAGGACAGGCATACATGACCCAACAATGAACGTGTCGGTCATCAGCGAGTGAATTCGGGCTGTAGCAGCTGGGCTAACAGGACTCCGGAGAATCCGGGCTGTAGCAGGCTAGCAGGACTCCGGTAGACACCGCGTGACATTTCCCCGAAGGGACGGACACATGAACAAAGAAGGACACATGCCGGCCAGCCTAAGTGTTCCGGAGCAGTAGCAAGCTACCATGGCTCAGTGGAAGCACTAGGAGACATTTCCCGGTAAGAGAGGCTACCAAGGATAAACAACTAGGTTGTCGGATCCCACACATACCCAGCATTTCAAATCATACACACAATATGCTCGATATGTGCAAATACAACATGGCATCACAACAAAACTCTACAACTCAAAGTATTTATTCATTAGGCTCCGAGGAGCCAAGTATTACAAACATGGGTCTAATGACCGAGCATTCAAGTCATACAAGCAACAAGCACTAGCGGAAGCTTAACTTGTCTGAGTACAAACAACTACAAATGAAAAGGCTGAGAAGCCTGACTATCTACAAGACCCTCCCAAGGGTACAAGATCGTAGCTGAGGCAACAAGCTAAACGTCGAAGTCCACGCGGAACTACTAGTGAGACTGAAGACTCTCTACAAAACATAAATTAAGCAAACGTGAGTACAAATGTACCCAGCAAGACTTACATCAGAACTAGCTACATATGCATCAGTATCAATAAAGGGGTGGTGGAGTTTAACTGCAGCAAGCCAGCTTTGACTCAGTGGCTATCCTGAACTACGACTGCAAGTAACTCTTTTGAGGTGGCGTACACGAGTCCACATATTCACCATATCAATACACCACTATGGATCCGCTCCTGTCTCCCTACGAGAAGGCCATCCATAGCACTCACGCTTATCTTGCGCATTTTAGAGTATCCACTTTCAATTGTCTATGAACTGTACAGGCAACCCAGAAGTCCTTTACCGCGGACACGGCTATTCGAATAGATGATGTTAACCCTGCAGGGGTGTACTTCTTCACACACGCTCTCGCCACTTACCACCATGTACACGTCGTGTATCTCGGCAACCTTCAAGCGGAAGACAGGCGAGGGAGTCGGCCACGACCTGACTAACCACACAAGTCTCTAGTCCTGGTTTATCGCCTATTCGGGTTCCATCCGCAAGGAGATCCGGCCGGGCTGTCGCTCATGGCCCCAAACAATGTGTGCAGGGTTCCCAAGCCCACCTTGACGGATGGATCTATGCTTGGTACACCGTGCCACGGTGCCTAGTCTGTCGCAAGCCCACCTGTACCGGGTGCCACTTGGTAGACTACTAACACAACCTACAAACACTAGAAACTAGTTGCAACTCCTGGACAGAGATCAGGTTGATTAATAAGTCGAGAGAGCTTGGAGTGCCCGGAGCCCAATGTGTGGTAGTAGCTGTTCATGGATCACAAACACAGAACTCAGTTCCTGAGGACGGTTTCAATGAGACAACCCACCATGTACTCCTACATGGCCTCTCACCGCTACCTTTACCAAGTCGTGTTCACACACTTAGCTCTCAACAGTGAGACAAGTTCACCACATTCCAATTCATCCCCGATGAATCAGACCTGACTCAACTCTAAGCAGTAGCAGGCATGACAACAAGCATGAATGAGTAGGCACATCAGGGCTCAAACAATTCCTACCCATGCTAGTGGGTTTCATCTATTTACTGTGGCAATGACAGGTCATGCAGAGGAAAGGGGTTCAACTACCGCAGCATGTAACAGTTGAATCGTTGTTGTCCTAATGCAGTAAAATGAGCAGGAGCGAGAGAGTGGGATTGTATCGGAATGAACAAGGGGGTTTTGCTTGCCTGGCACTTCTGAAGATAGCATAGCTCTTCATCAGTGTCATCTAACTCGTCGTCAGAACCACATCTACCGAGAGGGAACCAACACCAGAAAACAAGAGGAAGCACAATCAATGCAATGCAACAATATGATGCATGATCATGACATGTAGATATGATGTGATTTGAGCTAATGCAACTAAAACCAGAAGGGTTTGAGCTAATTTAAACCAAGGGTTCAAATTCAAACTCAAGTTATGAATTTATAATGTGCATTATCATGTTTTGATCTATACAGCAAGGTTAAGTTGCTTTATCATGCATGAAAATAGCATAAATGGATAGATTGGAATTTTTTGATAATTTTTAATATATAAATTATTTCATTTGGAGTTAAGGTTGATTTTTTTATGATTTTTAGAAGTTTTGGCTATTTTACGGAATTTCCTGGATTATTTTTAATCCAGAAAATGTTAACTGCGTCAGCATGATGATAGCACGACGTCAGCAAGTCAACAGCGCCAGCCCAGGTCAAACCTGATGGCTTGGACCCGCACGCCAGTGTCTTAACTAGTTAACAGGGTTGTTAGTGCTAATTAACTAGTTGACCTAATTAACCCAGGGGCTGGGCCCACATGTCAGCGACTCGGGGAGGTCAAACCCAGTCAACCGGGTCAAACTCGCCGGAGTTGACCCGCAGCTCGTCGCCGGCGACGCCAGAGACGGCGGTGGGCATTGGAAATGCTCCTCCGGTGACCAAATAAATGGCGGAGGGCATGAACGCGAAGCTCAGGCTCTCCCGCATCCAAAGCAACGAGCGGCAGCAGCTGGGGTGCACTGTGGCGGTGGCATCGGCAAGCTAGGCGGCGGCCGGAGCCCGGGCGAGCTCGGGTTCGGCGTTAGGGGGCACGACATGAGGGGTTAGTGCATGTGTTCGGCTCCTAGGAGCACGGTGAGCACGGAGACACGCTCAAAAGCGGGCGGCGGCAGCTGTTGCCATGAAAGCGACAAGGCACGGCAGCGGCGATCTTCGGCTCCGATGGAAAAGATGGCTATGATGAGAAAAACACCACGGGGTTAGGGGGAAGTGGCTGGAAGCTCACAGCGAGCACGTAGGGGGGGTCGGCGGGCTCGGGGAGGACTTGAGGCCGGCGAATCGACGGTGAAGAACGGCGGCACCCGATCTTGAAGACGGCGATGATGGCGATTTTGCAGGCCTTCCGCAGGCGCGTGCCTTGGCGTGATGCTCCACGACGTCCAGGCGGAGCTAGAGGGTTGGACGGCGAGGTGAGGCGTGAGTGGTGGATACGGTGGTTCTCGTCGGCGTGCTGCGGGGTGTTCGGGCACGCTGCAGAGAGGAAGCGGAGGAGGGGAAAGGACGAGGGAGTGGGCGAGAGGGACCAGGGTGGTGAGTGGCATCGTCCAGACGCGTCGAGGAGGGAGCTAGACAAGCAGGAGGTGGCCAGGGGCAGCGTCGGCGCTCGCCACCAAGCTGCTTCGTGAGCTGGCACGAGGAAGAAGACAGGCATGCCCCTGGTGAGCTGGCCCGTCTTCCCCACTGGGCCAGGTACAGTGAAGGTAAGCTGGGCCAGGTTAGTTTCCTTTCTCCCTCTCTTTTCTGTTTTCTAATTTCTGCAACTGTTTTGGGTTTGATTTCAAATCAAACCATTTAATAAATTATGAGATTCAATATGGGAACTAAATGGATATTTCCAGAGCCCCACATAAAGTTTCAGAATAATTGGACATGTATTTCTTTTATAACAGAAATAAAGCCAATTCAAATACATTATGATTTAACTTCAGTGCCCAAAATATTTCTCACAAATGTTAATTATATTTGGTTTGGTTCAAGAACCTTGCCAAAAATATCAAACAATTAATAAGAACATTTTGGAAAACATTGAATGCAATTTTCCAGCGTTCTTTGCCGTTCTTTTAATTTAATTTTGAGGCTTTCAAATTCCCTCAATTCAAGTTTCTTGAAATTAAACAGGATGCATGATGCTCACTGATGCAACTAATTACGACAAATTCTAGGGCTGTGACATCTCCCTCTTCTCCATTGCAAAACCACCTCCTCTCCTCTCCATCATCTCCATTCCAAAACCACCGTCTCGCCTCTCCCTCTTCTCCATTGCAAAACCACCTCCTCTCTCCTCGGACGAGGATCCCCTGACGTAGCCCATCCTGCCATTGAGACTCTGACACATGGGTCCCACCAAGTGCGGGGCCCACCTGTCAGCGACCGAAAGGCAGGGAAACCTCTCCTCTCCATCATCTCCATTCCAAAACCACCGTCTCGCCTCTCCCTCTTCTCCATTTCAAAACCACCCCCTCTCCTCTCCATCATCTCCATTCCAAAACCACCGTCTCGCCTCTACCTCTTCACTATTGCAAGACCACCGCCTCTCCTCCCATCTTCCAAAACTAGCACCGGACCACTCAGGAGGACATCTATCGAGAGGATGCAGCAGCGAATCAGGCAGATCGCCAGCGGCGACCAGGCAAAGTTAGCTAGGTTGAAGGAGATCCTTACTTGGTTTGATAATGACTGGGAGATTTCAAGGACGGTGAGGGCCATGTGGCAATGTATGCGAAAGAGCGAGACAGCAGCAATCAGGGCGGCGATGTACTCCTCGGCGGCAGTCACACCGCAGTCCTTCGAGTTCATTGAGTATCTCCTCTAGGCGATGGAGCAGACAGATTCGCCCGAGGCGAAAGTCAGGCGGAGGTGGTGGGTATAGATCGAAGGTCGAGCACCCAGAGGATAACGAATCGATCGAGTACAGTGTCCCATTTGTGAGGGTGCAGAGCCAGCCGGAGCCACATGAGTATTCGTTCTCCCACCGCAAGAGGAGGCTGGATGGCGCGACGTTGCTTCCCCGCCGTTCTCCACAGTTCCCTTGACGCTCGCCTCGTTTCAACGGTGTCGGTAGGGTTTAAGGTAAGCTTCGCACTAACCTAATCTTCCATCTGCTCATGCTTACAATCAGTGTGACAGCTAATAAAAATCATGCTTACAATCAGTCTCCGAGTACTACACCAATCACCCTAAAATAGCTCTGGACCTTTGGGTCAAAGTTGTGACAATGTGTACAAATCAAGAAAAATAGATTGGTGCTTCTTTCAGAAAGTACACCCTAGAAAACTGCCAATATAAGCTACTAGTATTTTTTTAAGTCTAAGCTACTAGTATTTGGTTAGAGGATTTGCTGCCGAGAAAGATCCGTCCACAGTGATCGCCACACATCCCACTGATGGTGGTGGATGCCAATGCTTAGATGGAGTAGGGTTGGTGTCGGTAATTTTTATTTGGCACCTCGCACTCTGCATATATGCCGGTTCCATCCGTACATTTGTGCAGTTCCACCAAAATGCAGCTGAATAACCCTATTTGCACAGATAATGAAAAGGCGTGATTACATTATAGTGGCACTAGTTGATGAAACATACACTAATAAATAGAAGAAAATATTGCGATAGTATCATAGTACGTATGCCATGCTGCGAGGGCGAGATGGGCCCTGCGACGCCTCATACGGTACGCCTCATACTAGAAATTGACCCAGGTCTCCCCGATATACCTTCTGCCAGTGATGAACATCAGTGTACATCAGTAGTACAAGGAGGGGCCTTGAGACATTCCAATCTCTATTTTTGTGCAGATCAACTAAAATTAAGCACCCCAGTTTGTAGAAACGCTTAAACATTAACAATGGGACTAGTTGATGAAACATATACTAACAAAGAGAAGCACTTTCTTTATATACATTGGAAATGAAATGATAGAGAGGACACTCGCTCTATTTTAACTGTATTATTACTTCATTTTATCAGTGGCACTAGGGTCTAGCAGGTGGCAAACGAGGTGTACCGTGCGTCACAAGGATGAAGGCCGGGGGTGCTTAGACTGGGATGCTAAAGCTGGCTCTTTCAGTCCCTATCTTCCCCTCTGATGTTTCTGTGGTAGCATTTGGGTTGTAATCCAAACTTGGTCGAGCTGGTGCTGCGTCCCCTACCTGCCTAGCTTATGTGGCGAACTTGTCTCCTTCTAGTACTCAGTCCGTTCTAGTAGTAGTTTCATAACTTCCCGTTTACACTGAGAAGTTGTCGGATAATGGTTCTCTATGGTTGGATTTCTTTAATGAAATTGGAGGAAACCCCCTCTTTCGATATAAAAAAATCAGTGCCATTAGCGGTGCCAAAAGATTGCCTCAAATTAATAGTGCCACTAGATTAAGGTGCAAAATAATAACATTACTGCTTTATCATGGTAGTGCCAAAACAGTAGCACAAGAGCAGACTCAACATGCAGGATCTTTGGCAAACGGTCAGACCAAAAAGGAACATACCTCATGATGGGAACCATGTCTGTAGTCAACGCCATCGTAGAAGGGATGACACCAGTCACCAACATGGATGATTCAATTCATGGGACCTTTTGGTGTAGTTCACCTAAAATGAAGCAATCTCCCATGAGCTAGCAGCTTTTTCTTTATTTTTTTAAGAAAAGGGCTCCAGCCCCGGTTCCATTTCCATCAGAAAACGAAACCCACAGAGCTTCTTCTTCATTAGTTGCAATAAAATTGAGCAACATCAAGGTTGTTTGTGAAGCTCTTGGAATGTTCAACTATAATTTGGATATCATTTGTCCAATTCAACTAAGATCAAGCGTGAAATGTATGTCTCTGTTTGCACAAAAAATCTGGAAAGGAGGGTGACAAACAAGTGATGAAACATACATCAAATGAAAAGAAGCATGTTACTTATCTGAATGGCAATCCTACAAGGACAGTAGCAATTTCTAAAGCAGCAGCATTGCTAGATATTAGTGTGGGCATTAGGATTAACTATGACAACCGTTAAATACGACATTACTTTAACGGTGCCATGGCTTCATTTTACCAGCAACATGGGTTTAACATGTCCTTACTTTTAGCAGTGCGACTGCTACATTTTACCAGTGGAATTACATAAGATTGGCTCGGGGCAACAAACTTCAGAACAGGATATCTGGGTTGGTCCATTTTTGTTCGGTATAGCCACCTTATACTGTGTGAGGCTAGCAAATCTAGTGCATGACTTACTCTGTTAACTTGTCCCCCAGTCCCCACTTTCTTTCCTTTTTCAACCAATTGATCGGGCTTATTTGAGTTTGTACTATGTTTCCCTTTATTTCCCTATTAGACCTAGAGACCAGTTGGATAGCCAGTCTCTGCTACTTTTCGCCCCCATTATTTCCTCTTTCGACCAAGTCCTAGATTCAGGTAACAAATCTTCCCCCGCCCCCACCCCGTTTCTTCCTTGTTTGAGCCAAGTAGTACTAGATTCGAGTGGATGAACTAGTTTTACCTCGTAACAGTAAAAATTTAGGTGGCTTTCAAACAGCCGATCGATTCTATCTACGAGGGGGCCTGCAAAATAGTAAAAGATACAAATGCAGCGACGTCAGGAGCTCGGGAAGTAGAGCAAGGCCAGTTTCAAAGGAAGTTATACCTGAGGGTCGCCGGGATGTCGCTAGGTGGGCGGCGGGAGGCCGGATCTGCCCACACTACGACAGCGAGGAAGAAGGGGTCGGAGGCCCTCCCTAGCCAGCGGTGCTTGGGAGGGAATGACTAGGCACGCTGATCGGGACGCGCCGGCACCGCCGAGGATGACTGCATGACCGTTGCACCTTCTCACCTTCCCCGGCGGAGAGGATCCGGCTGGATCTGTGACCAGCGGTGAGCAGAGAGAGAGAGTGTGGCCACCGCTGTCGTGTTTAGTCTGGAGAGGACAATATAGTGTGAAGAGAGTAACACTAGCAAGCAAGCGCGGAGGCTCCTGCCTATATAGTGGAGTACTACTAGTTTTCTTTTGTCTACCGGAGCCGGCTTGACCTCGTCAATGACTGTCTTCATGCATGTGCCCCAAAGGCGGAGTTGTCCTCATTTTGATCTGAAGCACCGGATTATAACATAACAAGAAACCATAACCTCACTGCCCAAAGGAGAAAACATGAATCCCGACGGACAAACTAGACGAGGATCAAAGCTCAAATTAAAGATAAACTCGTAGAAAAGGGGTCCATCGATAGATGCGCTAATTAACATAGCCGGCTTGACATAGATGGCAGCCGAGTTGTCTTCGTGCATGTGGCCCCCATGACTAGCGCCTTGGAGGAACTCAGTTGTCGCTGTTTAACCCTCGCAGTGATCCGAAGCACATGACACCTAATTTTGCGAGATGACAAGAAACCTTTTTTAGATTTCTCACCAGAACTACAACCCTATACAACACAGCCTGCACGATATGTAGACAATAGCCAATCGAGGTGTGTCTGCTGGAGTCTGGTCACATGCATGCACGAACTGATCTTCCGTCTAAGGCAGGGATCATCCAGGCACCAACGTCTATACAACACTTCTCTAGTACTATCGCTCGTCTCTCTCTTCTATTAACTCACCTGACTTGCGGGGCCGGGGAGTGTGCCAATGGTCGGTTCTCAATTGCGGTCCCACATGTGTGTGCAAATGCAATATGACGCGCGTTCCATTCGGAGAGCGGCATGCTAGACCGACTGACCGTCTGGGGTGCGACGCGAACGCGACGGGTGTGCTGTATACTGTACTCCGTAAATGT
The DNA here is from genome assembly GCF_018294505.1 of Triticum aestivum. Taxonomy (NCBI): domain Eukaryota; kingdom Viridiplantae; phylum Streptophyta; class Magnoliopsida; order Poales; family Poaceae; genus Triticum; species Triticum aestivum. The sequence continues at coordinate 78,011,168 of NC_057796.1, read as the reverse complement.
GCACCGCCGTTTTTTTGAGGCTTTGCTCCATGGCGCAATCCATGGATATAAAATTAGTATACTGTACTATTTAAAAGTCAAGGGCGGGGCTTTTCCCACGCGGTAGGCGGGGCAGTTCCGCCTAGTCGGTTCAACAGAGATGCGAGACGATGAGGGAGTAGGCTGTTGCAAACGTAGGGCTGTGTGATTTGACGGCGAGTTACTGCTGGAAAGGTGGGGCCCGGTGATTTGACTTGCCATTATCATTTTAACTGCGGCGCTACGACCGGCGTGAGTCTCCCGATTCCTGAACACCTCCATACAGGTGCCTCTCCTGATGCTCCACCATGTAGAGGCTGGCTCTTGCTTGAGAGCCCACTCCTCCACTTTTTCCTTGCCTCTTTCCCCCACATATGCAAAAATGCCATGTAAAGCAGGCTTATAGCCTACTATTGTACTTAATCCTACAGGTGCTAAGCCTACCACATAGGCATAAAGTCTGATGTGGAAAGTTAATTAAGAAGAGAGAGACTAGTTTGGTGACCCCAGGAAGAAACGGTGCTAAGCGCGTGTACCTAGATGAAGCAAACTTAGCAACAAAAAACTAAGCACCTATGCATTGGGGACTTGAGTTGCTAAGCCATTTAATGCCCATAGCACCTCATCTAAGCACCATTTTATTGGAAGAGGTCACTCCTTGGCAAATGGAATAAATACTACGAAGAAAGTGATAGAGAGAAGTAAACAAAAAATACTCTTATAGCCAACCTTATAGCTAACCTTGTTGCAGTATGAGTGACTAAGTGATGACTATGTATGACATGCCAACATCAGATAGCCTAACGCAACGTGTTAAATCTCCAAGGGCGCGACCGCGCGAGCGAGGCGACGGTCGTGGTAGGCGCGACCATGATACGGGCTGCTGGCAGCCCTTGGATCTGAGATCGAACAGTCGCATGCTAAGTTGCTAAAAATTTAAAGAATAACCCTCCAGGATAGGATATTCACCCATAGGTCTAGAATCATGCCATGCAACTGTTCGACCTCAGATCCAAGGGCTCTCGGAAGCTTCGTATCACCTGTAATTTTCCCGACGCTTGACATGACATTGAAAGCCATTTAATTGGGCGTCGAGTAGACATGACATCTAATTGGGCCCCCATAGTACTGTGCATGAATCCATTTATCCACCAGGCAAGCCACTACCCTGCCATTCGCATGCGCCCCCCCACTCGGCATTTTTACAATCGATAAACCGCTCCTAGTCGTCCCGTCCTTTCACATTACAACGGTTCCACTAATCCTAACCCTCCTCCCAAATCCATGGCGTCCCAAATCTTCATGGTCGGCAGTGAGTACAAGGTTAGAACCATCACCGGCGATGAGTTCGACGTCATCTACACCCGTTCTTCCGCGATGGTGAAAGGATGCCTTGATTGCTTCAGACGCATGTTCGAAAACTCAAATGATGAGTGGGTCACTGGGCTAGATGTTGAGTACACCACAGTCCTGGGAAAAGAGAAGAATCTAAAGGAGGAAGAGAGGAAGAAACCCGTCGTGATCCAGGTTTGCGTGCATGACTTATGCTTGGTCTACCACATATGCCATGCCGATGTTGAGTGCGAGGAATTTAAGAAGTTCCTCAAGGGCGGCCGAGTCAAATTCATTACTATAGACTTTACGAACGACATAAGAGTCTTGGAACGGATAGGCCTCGCTGTAGGCAAACCCTTCGACCTCCAGAATAATGGGCTGGTGTCCTCCCTTGATAAGCCTTCAATGCTGACCCTGGCAGGAGCCATGGTTCATCCTTCTTACGGTAAACTGAAGAAACCTCCGCACACGTTTCATCGTGCATGGCAGTGGAATGTACCAGATATAGACCATATCCACTACGCTGCAATGGATGGCTACCTTTGTTTCAATATCTACAAGGGTTGGATGAAGAGCAAGAGCCAAGTGTGCTGTTCAAGCAAAGAAGTATCGGCCAAGAGGAAGAGGGACAAGGACGAAGTCAAGGACGTGGACGAGGAGTCCGAGTAAGGTGGCAGTGTCGTTGCTCATGGTGGTTCTAATGCAGTGTCTACCAGATTAGTTGCTTAGTTTAATTTCTGGTGTGCTTAGTTTTATTTGAGGGGTGTGTTGTGCTAAGCCCCCAGCAGAACTATGTTATGTTTCTTCTTATTACTTTAACTCCTCAGTACGTACATACTAGTATTTCTTACAGTTCATCTTTTAGTGGGTATAGTACTATGACCACCACTCGTTTCTTCACATTATATACGTACAATATATATGGCCAACATCATATAGCCAGTAGTTTAGTTGTCAAAGAATTTCAGGGGGCTTAGTTTTGTCAAAGAATTTCAGGGTGCTTAGTTTTATTTGAGGGGTGTGTTGTGCTGGACACCATTAATGTGACTCAAATCTCTTTTGCCATGTTATAATGACATAAATTAATACCGATGGACTAACATGCCAGCTCTCCCTCTATCTCACTACAGTAAAATAAAGTGTGGGGCCTACTTGATCCCAACGGCGTTCTTATTTTCCTGTAAAATTGTTCGCTTGGTTACTCCTGACAAGCGGGCCCACACTTATCATTGTGAGAATCGGCTTATTTTTGTCATGTAACATGGTCAATGATTTTGACGTGAAAATCACAATGTCTAATGGAATTTTTGAGCAAACATCTAACTTAACGATGGCATTTTTTAGATATCTAATTGCATTTTTGAGCAGGCATCTCACAGATCGATGGCATTTTTGAGTAGTTGTAACTTCTAATGGCAAAACTAAGTAGTGATACACAAACTAGTGGCATAAATAATAAGAACCCAAGAATTAAATAGGTATGCTAATTTCTTTAATAGAATTTAGCACCCCATTTAAGCACGTACTAGCTTTTTTAATAGTACTATATGCATAATTCGGCGACGAGTGCTCTCTATATGTACCACCTTTTTTCTTTAATTTAATCTTGTTAGTTTTTCTCCATGGCGAATCCATCGATCCTACTACTGTACAAAAGTATACATTTTTTAAAAGGCTAGAGGGCGGGGCAGTCTAGCTAGGTCGGTTTCAAGAGAGGCGAGGGCATTTGTGATTTGACGGCTCATTACTGCTAGAAGGCGGGGCCTTGTGATTTGACTGCTCATATAAATGTGCCAGCAACCTGAGGAGGAGCAAAGAACCGTGTGTTATACTCAAGTTTTCCATCGAAGTACGACGGAGGAGCACGAAACACGGCAGCCAGTGCCATATCCTCTACTCTCTACTCTTATTATATATTACTAGCAAGAGGCATTTTTCTATTGGCGATAAAGAATGATCTAATTTGCTAGTCATCTCATTTTTAGCATTGTTCTATTCATGCCTCGCAGAGAAGGTGACATGTGCGGCGAAACACCCGAAGCAAAAGAAGAAACACATGAGAAAAAGAAGAAGGAAGATTATGACCCCAAAAAAAAGGAAGACGCACACACATGTCTGGGGCGCTGCTCTCACTACATGAAGGGTTGCTGGCCGCGGAGTCGTAACTGCTTCTTCATCACCTCCATGACCTCCATCTCCTTGCGCGTCTCCTCCGCCATCTTCTTCATTGTGTCCATGACGCGGGATTTCTCGATGCGAGCCTTCATCATCTGTTCCACGGCCACATTACGTACCTTGACAGCAGCCGGGTGCTCGATGCGGAGCTTCGCTAACTCCTCCTTCTGTTCCATGACGAGGGCCTGCAGCATCTTCATCGAGGAACTACTATTCTCATGCAGCTTCTTCCAGCCGGTGTTCTCCTCCTTCAGCAGGTCGAGCTCGTGGCAGAGCTTCTCCTTGTCCTCCTGAAGTTGCAGGATTTTGTCGGTCGCCTTCTTCTCCAAGGCAATGCTCTTCTTCAGCAGCACCACCAAGCCGGCGGTCAACTCCCCCTGCTCATTGAGCTCAGCGGGCATGTCGTCGAGGCTCTCCTTCAGCAGCTCCACCAAGCCGTGGATGAACTCCTTCTGCTTATTGAGGTGCTTATTGAGCTGATCAGGCATGCCTTCGAGGGATAACGACTCCAGCGCCGCCAGCTCGGCATGTTCGCCTCCGCGGCTAGGGCGCTCCTAGGAGCCATAGCTTGCCCGTGAGAGATCTTTCGAGGTCTCTACATGGCAGCGAGCCCTCTTTTTTTCCGTAGCCTTGGTTGCCGCTCCCTTGTTACAAGTAGTTCTCAACCTAGAGCTCTGCACACCGGCCATGGCAAGGACGGACGAAGAAGGAGGACTTATGAGGAGGAAGGTAGATTAATTTTCGGTTAGGTAGTTCCCCTTTTTATAACCTATGTACTAGCACTAGTACTAAAACCTGCATAGTGGGAACACGTTCAGGTTTGGTACGTACTGGTAGGTGTGAGCAGGCTTGCACTTAATTGTAGCACTAGTACTTTGGAATGTGAGGGGAACAAGGTAAAGATTAATTGATGGTTTTGGTTTCGAGGCCCGAAATGGCTCCCGATGAGTTTAGTGGAACATAAATTTCAAGTACTCCCGATGAGTTTAGTAGAACATAAATTGTTTAACATAAAAAATATATCATTAAAAAATAGAATAATTGAAGTTTGTAATGATATATTTTTCGTAATGTATGCCTCCTATTAAGTTGGTCAAATTAACGACCTAGGTACACGTGCAAGACTTGTAAACTGAGATAGAGGGAGTACTACATTGCTCAAATGCGGTCGCACAAGTCAGTGATGTAACTGGTCGTACATGTCAGACCAAGCCGATGTGTGTCCCTTCGGTGAGACGCGGGTCCGACCGACCGTCTATTGGTGCGACCGAATGTAAAGTACTTACGCGATGGAGATTTCTGGTTGTGGCTTCGGTTGATTGTCACGACCAAGCATTCTAAAACTAGTGATAAATCAATTACCATACTTTTCCAAATGACCAAGTATTTTTTACAGGAAAACAATACATATAGATGGAGTGATTATCAATGTTGCAAACTGACATAGCGTTGCAAGTTCACTGCAGCAGCAACCGACTAGGTCACTGCATCGCTGGCGGGGAAGGAGGGCAGCTCACCTCGCCTACGATGCATGCCCAGCGGCGCCACCACAACTGGTCCCGGGATTTGGCTTCTCCTACCGCCAATTTGAACAGTTGCACCGGCTGCTCATGCCATTGTGCATGCATGCGCGTTCTTTCCTCCGCAGTCGACTCTGTGAATATGATCTCTGCCATTAGCCCTAGCTCGAAATCAACACGACGCTGCCAGATGCTAACATCCCTCAGCATCTCTCGCTTGAGATCGACTTGCGCCTCCACCTTTTACTGCGCCAGGTGCAACTCCTTGGAACTTCTCTCCAATCGATGCGACGCTTCCTCGATCCGATTTGCCCTTGCTGCCCACCACCTGAAATGCAGCCCTGGCATGTCCTCCGGCGCCACCGATCTATGACTCCAGAGCAATGGATCCCCTCTAAAACACATGTGGGTTTCCCTCAAAGGCGGCAATGCTGCGGGCCGTAGTGAGAGGGCAGCCCGCAGGATCCTGGGATCTAAGGGATTATCCATGGCGGGATCCGGTGGGCGAGGCGGGGAGGCGAGCCTAGGCGCTAGGAGAGCCCTATGAGGCTAAGATAAAGATAGTACTACTCCACTCCATCCGTATTTAAATACAAAGGCCACCAACAGTAGCCCTGGCAAAAATTGATCATGCTGCCCGCGTCCTGGTATATTGGCCCCCTTTTTTTGTGCCACTTTTTCTGACATGCATAAATATCATGTTACTTACAAATATGGTCAAAAATTGGCACAAAATACGAAGGAGACCAATGGAAGTACTGGCACCCCATGATTTAACTACTCACATGCGCGTAGTGGAGTAGTAATGTCTTTCTTCCGCCCTCACGTCCACTCAATTTGCATGCGCTGTATTAATTGACCATCAATGAAATGAAGGACTTTACACGCGTCAAATTATCACATGGGGTGGATCTTCGTACAAAAATGCGTCGCCCCGTGTACCCGCGTGTGCGTGCGAGGGAATGAGTGTGTGCGTGGCGTGCGTGCACATCTTCGCTTCGTGCATGTACCGCCAGTATGGCTCAGAGAGGACGAGTACATTCTTCTGGAAGCAGCAGCACGTCACTGTGATCAATCCACACAAGGAGGTCGCGATAACACCTCCACATGTGCCATGTAGCTTCATGAACTGTAAGAGAGAAACTGTGTAGTGTGCCATTGGAATTCTAATTTACATGTTTGCACATACTCGAAGTAGTAGTAAGGTACACGTGCATTGCACGCATCAGATTTGGCAACCAAATTATGAATAAATACCACACTATAGCATGTAAGTTCTGAGTCATATATGGCTGATGTAGACCTTCGTTTAATTCTTATAGTTCATCTCATTCAAAATAAATTAGTTTTTATAAAAAAGCTAGGGCCTCTTTGATTCGTAGGATTTCCAAAACGCGGGAATAGGAAAAACATGGGATTAGAGTGGAATGTCGTCTTGAATCCTACAGGATTGTACGAGTGTTTGATTGTGCATAGAAAAACGCGGGATTCTTTCAAAGTGGTTTGAGTGGATGGGATGTTTCTTATGAAATCTAGTGCAAATGAATCCTATGGAAAAATTTCTATGGTTTACAATCCTACGAATCTAAAACCAAGACAGGAAAAATTCCTAAGGATTAGAATCCTCCAAAATTCCTTTGAGAATCCTTTGAATCAAAGAAGCCCTTAATCTATTTTATGATTCATGGAATTGTGCGTTCTAAAGCATAAAGTAAAAACAAATAGTGGCAATTCAACTAGAAAAAAAGTTTGGGCAGTTATGATATGGAAGATTGTAGAACAAAGGAGAAGCACTTGTGTTTTGAGGTTTGTGCATTATGCTTAAGTTCAACCATGGAGTCTGCTAGATTTTACATGTGGCAAAATCCGGTGGGGGCTAGAAGATGGTGCGAGGGGCCAAGTGGAGGGAGACTATGAAGGAGTGCACAAGTGCGAGATCGATATTTGAAGAGAGGGGGCGAGAATGTGCGCTGTTGCGCGCAGTGGTGGAGCCATAAAAATAAATGAGCTAGGGGGCCAAGCATTGCTAATCCTTTACGAGGAGGGCCAATTCATCAACTTAAACCATTTTACCAGCAATTGTCTAATGATCACACTCATATTAGCCTTGATATATATTGATGTTAGGGGAGCAGGGACCTTGCTACCCCGTGTCTTCGCCACTGTGCGCGCGTCTGAGAGATGAAGCGGAGGCATGGATGATGAGAGGGGGGACGTCGGATATATAATTAATGTGGGTGTATTAGCTATGTAATCCTATATAGAGAGGTATAGATTGATCGATGTGGACGTGGGAAAGAGGGTGAGACCTCACTAGATATATAGATTGATCGGTTTGTGTGGAAAACTGTGAAAAACCTAGCTATATATACACACACATAGAGGAACATCGATCGTTGCGCGACGTGAGAGATAAAGAATGCCCGATATGATGGGGAGGGGGAGGTGTGTGTGTGCATGCATGGGAGACCGACCTGAAGAAAAAGATTGCATGTGTGCGATGGATAATGCCGACTGGTACTGTGTGTGCATGCATGCACGAGAGAAAGTTAATGGTACAATTATGAAGAGAAGATGACTCTGTGGGTGTAAAACACTAGGTGACGTCATAATCAATGTAAAGTAGAATTCAAATATTTGAATAAGAGATCATGATGTTTGAAACCCATGCATGCATGAATATAACTGAGATATGTGTGGTGTGGTTTGGAAACGAGCATGTTGTACTGTATACACATTGAACAAGGTCAGACTGATTTGTATTCGAGATATCGATGGCAGACATCGTTTGGCCACATTGCATCCGTGCATGGACACACTATTCTAATTGGAGATGATGGGTGGCTTTCACATCACATATCTATATCTATACCCCTATATATATATATTACATTTTATATTTTTTATATAGTGTGCGGAAAACTTTAACTTTGAAAGATGGTCGTTGGATGAGGCCAATCTAATGGTGCAGAGATGGCAAATTTCAGCACAATTGGCCATTGGATATCATCTAGATTCCACCAGATTTTGCCACATGTACAATCTAGATGATTCCATGGTTGAACTTAAGCATAATGCACAAACCTCAAAACACAGGCACTTCTTCCTTGTTCTAGAATCTTCCCTATCAGAATTTCCCAAATGTTTTTCTACATGATTTGCCATTATTTGTTTTTACTTTATGCCTTACAACGCACAATTCCATGAATCTTAAAATAGATTAGCTTTCTTATAAAAACTAGATGATTTTGAATGAAATGAACTATAAGAATTAAACAAACATCTACATCATGCGTATATGACTCAAAGCTTACATGCTATAATGTGGTATTTATTCATAATTTGGTTGCCAAATCTCATGCGTGCAATGCACATGTACCTTAGTAGTCTGAATGGTGTTTGTGTGTGTGTTGTGCTTGTTAAACACATTGTACGTAGTATATCATACATGGTTTAGATTCCGAACATCTAGCTAGAGCATACATGTACTATGATTTGAATTCAACATAAAATCTATACATATATTTGAATTTGAGATCATATGTACATGTAGTTCGTATTTATATAGGAATTCACTTCTCCTATATTCCTGTCATGTGTTGTGAAGATAATATTTAGATGGTTGTATAACTAACCTGTGACAGCCTAGTTTTTGCCCTCTTTTATTTGCCTGATTTTCATTTGGATTGATTTTGAAATTTGGAGTTTTTGAATCTTTTCATATGGACATAAACACTCGGGTACCCCTTGGCTTTCACCCAAGTGCCTCATTTCCCTCTCTAATCATCATTTCTTCTCTGGTTCTACTCAAAATAATATTTGGAATATTTTTCTTAAATGAAAAATATTCATTTCCCTCTCTTAAACCCTAGCTAGCTCAATGTGCTCCAAAGCAACCCCAATTTTTCTTGCTCACAAAATTCTGAGAAAATTCACAAATATTCTTTGAACCCTAGGGCACCTTCCTGAGCAAAAATATTTCATCACTTTTTGGAATATTTTTGCTATAGAAAATATTTTCTGTTCTAGACAGAAATGGTGGTTTCTACAGCAACTACCATTTTACTTGCTCCAATGTGGCTGATCTTGTGCATCGTCACCTTAGTAGATGATTGCTAATCTCCAAAGCCCAGCTCCCAACTCCCAGCCGTTTGACCTCAGTAACATCTCAAAGTTACTGATCAGAAACTTACTAGGCTTGTGAAATCTTTTCTACTGCGTCTGGGTGCAAACCAAAGCGTGGTAATCTTCAAAACTACCAGGAACAACAAGCCAGCCATGAGTTTTGGACTTAGGTCAGCCTGAGGGCAAAGTTCACGCGGTGACCACGCGTGTACACGATGCCAGCCTGCGTGTCGACGCGCTCTGAGTGCCGCCGAGCGTTCTGTTTCGCGCGTGCTCGCTTCCCCTCCTGCCTATGTGTGCCAAACCTCGCCACAATCTTTGTTGAGCTCCCTTAACTCTCCCCTAGCACTAGCTGATGCCGGAGCTCGCCGCAGCGAGCACGGGCGCGGTCCGGCCAATGCAACAGTGCACTCTGCACTGTGCTTGTCGCCTTCCTCTCGATCCTTTGCTCGTCTCCGTTCGCCCACAGTCCCCGCTTGAGTTGCGTCAGCTTCTCCCTCTCTCTCTCTGATGCCGCTCGTCACCGGGCGCCATGTCCAGGTGTCACCGGCGGAGCCTGATCCCCCCCTCGATGCTCGCCTATAAATGGAGCCATCCCCAGCCTCCTCGAGCACCATCCTCCACTACCACACACTCCACAACCTCATAGAGAACCGTAGCCAGCCGGGCAGGCCGCGGGCTGCCGTCCCCTCGCTCGAGCTCGCCGGCGATCCCTCGGGTCGTCGCCATAGCTCCAGCCCCTCCCAGGCCTGGGCAACCCTTCCAGGGCCTCCGCCACTCTCCGGTGGTGCTGTTCCGCCTGGTTGGAGCCCCTGGAGTCGCCTCTGCTCGCCGTCGTCTTCGTCTCCGGCGAGCTCTGCTTCCTGTCTCTGCTAGAGAGGATGATTCCGACACCGTCCGACCACCCCTAGCTACTCTACGGGTACGGGCAGGTGTGCCTCCGTCTCCTCTCTCGATCCCTCCCTCTCGTTTTGGCCAAGGAGCCCTCGTCGCCGGCGTGTGCTCTGGCGAAGCCGCTCCGTCCACTCTTCCCTTCTCCCTCTCCCCCTAACCTGACTAGCGGGGCCCGCTAGTCAGCCACCCAGCACGTGCGCGAAGCGGTACGAGTGGTGGCACCCCGAGGCTTTACGCCTTCGACGTCACCCCCAGTCTGTTATTATTTAAATTCAAATTTCATTTATATCGAGAGAGAGCTTCAAACAGCTATAACTCTTCAACCATAAGTCCAAATGAATTGGTTCTTTTTGCATTGTGTTCTTTGTACAGAAAGCTAGCCGCTCACCGAAAATGAGATTTTTCTATGCTGACTAGATTTTCTGGTGAATTTCAAAAGGGTTCTTGATATTTTCTTCTTGTGTTTAAAATTATTTTCAGAGGGTGAGGCTTGTCTTAAGGATCACCAGGAGGCTTGTGAACCTCATCTGCACTAAGGCAAGCCACAACAACATTTTCATGGTGCCATTTCAATATTTGTGATTTTCCTACTTAAATGAATGATTTAATCCATGCATTTAAATCACTATTGCTATTTATATTCTGTTAAGTGCTTGTTTAAGTTAATATGCTTGTGTTACAGAAAGTTTATAGCTCAATAAGTTGGTAAAGAAACTAGAATTAATTTTTGTTATAAAAGAAATAATATGGTTATGGATATAAGTAATTAATTGGAGTTATTCTTCTTGCATGAGAAAAATGATAAAATTTGTTAGAAAAGACTCTGTTTAAAGTGAAGTTTAATCTTACCCAGAGTAGTGTTAAGAGTTGTTCATGGTTATGCTTAGTGTGAATATAGTTGACTCAGTCTTTTCCGTTAATATGTGATGCATATGTTAGTGTTGCATTTCATGGCATACTATGACACCGGTTATTTTCAATTTAAGTTGAAACTGATGATAACACAACTTGAATATATCGTTGCCCGGGTCATGGTGCCACTGAATCGAGTTTTTCCCAGTGCAACCACATTTGCCTTTATGGGAAGGCCTTTATTTGGTCCGTTGTCATGCCTTTGGTCGGTGCCTCCAACGAGGGAAGGTTATGGGCGTGCGGTACCCTGGCCCGGTAAGCAGAACTAACCTTGTGTGCCCCTTGTTGAGATTTTTGGTACCGGTCCCCGTGAGGGACATTTAAGTTTTGGCCCCGACGGTGCTCGTTGTGTCTTTGGTAGACACGGGGCCACCCAGGACTAGCCCAGTGGCGAGTGATTCAAAGTGGCCGAGAGAGTGTCATGGCAATGGAGGGGTTTCGTTGGAATGCCGTTGGTCCACCCAAATGGGAGTACGAGGCCATGGGTTCCGTGGTGTGGGTACAGTGCGCTACCTCTACAGAGTGTATTAATCTATCGATAGCCGAGTCCACGGTTACGGACACGCTCGAAAGTAGGTCACACCATGGGTCAACATTTAATAAATCTTGCACACTAAGTTATGAACTTTGCACTGTTAGTGATGTCGGGAAGGTCATCTTGTTGGTTGAGACCAAGTGTTGGTCGTGGTTGTGATCGCCGGAAGGATCACCGTTTGAGACCAAATATTGGTCGTGGTTGTGATATTCCTAGTTAAGACCTTGAGGTCGGTATGTTTGTGATCCCGGGGCTATCACCGGCGGTAAGCCAGTCCGAGGGATTTTTCTCTCAGGAGCATGATCACAGCATGTTGGCTATCTTGTTGCATTATTAATAATTGGTTAATTATCATGATATTGTTTGTCATTATGTTTATGTTTGTTGTGAGCTTGCAAGTACATTCAATGTACTGACCTGGCGTGTCATGCCAAATTTCAGGAAAGTCCCGTTGGAAAGGAGTGATGTTCGAGTCTAGATCGTGTCCACATCAGTGTCCCTGTGCTATGGAGTTTCCGCTACGATGTTGTTCCGCTGCCGCGTAGTTGTTATGATCGAGGCCCCTTTATGTTCACTAAATAATGTACATATTGTTCAGCCGCACCGTGTGTGCCGCCTGGCCTCGCTACGTGTTGTAATATAAACTATGATCCGCTAGCATCAATAAAGCGGTTGTTTTCTGTACCAAGATGTTGTGTGTTGCCAGAAGACATGGTCTCTGGGCTGGCAATGCATGGTAAACCGGTTGCTCTGAGCCGGGATGCCACATAACCCGAGTACAATCCCATTCAAACAGGGAAAATGCACTCAAATTTAGTCCATATGCTAGATAACACACATTGTTTTTTTATTGTTGAGGGAAGTGCAAATAGTTTTGGTATTGTACATGTTATGTTTGTTGTCCTGATTTTATTAGTGTTTTTTTGTATTTGAATGCATTTCTAGTAATATAGTAAAACGGAACATAGCTCTCTCCAGTGATGAGGTACGAATTGTCTTTTTTTTGGGTACACCTTAAGCTTGTTCTCCCGAAATTTCAAGCCGCGCCTTGTTATGCCAAAATTTCAAGCTAGCGTCTCTGTCTGTCGTGCTGGGGAGTGGTTTCAGGGTGGGTGGGGTGGTGCACCGCCGGCCGCGGGTGGCGGGGGGCGGCTGTTTGGCCGGTGGTGGCTGGCGGCTCAGGGTAGCCTCACCTGATGCTGCTACACGACCAGCTGCCCCGGCTCTCGCACGCGCTGCTGCTGCTGCTTCTACTGCTTTTCTGCTACTAGTGCGTTCAGTTTCGATAGAAAAATTCAGTTTCGACAGTTAAGTTCAGTTTTGACAGTTAAATTCAGTTTCGACAATTAAGTTTAGTTTCGACAGTTAAATTCAGTTTCGACAGTTAAGTTCAGAGATGAGCGGCTGATGTATTTTGCATCTAGCACTTTGTGGTTATGTATTTTACGTCATCTATTGGAGATGCTATTAGAATTCCACTCAGGTTAACGTTGTTTGTCTTGTCCTGCTTCAGCCTCGGTGTCGTACAACTCACCGGAGCTGCTCCAACGATGAAACCCTCCATCACAACGGAGTAGTACCCCGGGCTCCATCTCCAAACGCCTAAGATCTTCCCCTCCTCCAGCAGCCAGGTCAGCCGGATCATCCTCACCGACCAACCCAATCACGCTGAAATCGACATGGCTTCGCCAAAGAGGTTGTACACTTGTTGCATCTCTTTTTTACCCTACATGTTATATATATTGTCCACTGAGCACACGAAGTAACGTAAAATACAATTAGTTTCTCCTACTGTATGACAAGCAGTGAGGTACCAGGCAACTTAGCTACCCGTGATGGACTCTCTTGAACGCGATCATTATTAATCTCTGCGCGTTTGAGCTGTGCATTTGTCGATGGGCCTGAGTGTTGAGCTAGTAGGGCAGTGGCCTGAGCCCAAAGTAATAGAAGTAGCACAAAAACATTTTTTGAGTGTAGGCTTTTCCTTGCTCAAGCCTGCCTACTAGAATCGCCAGTGCTTGAAAGGAAAAGTGAAGGAAAAACATAGGAATTGGAAAGTTTCCTATGGTACTACTATTCATGAATTTGGTTCAAAGGAATGGAGCAAAGGAAAACTGTAGGATTTGTTCCTTTAGTGTCTCCTTGAAAGAAAAACCATAGGAACTTTAATTTCCACTTGTCCTCCTTTTCAAATTCCTATTCATGAAGCACAAGACTAAGATATAGTATCATAATAGCATTATAACCGTACAATTTATTGTGGTTTGACTTAATCTCACCTTGCTTCTTTGCATCCTGTGATCTTCCAATTCTTGTGAATCAAACACACAGATTGGCATAAATCCTATGTTTTTAAATTCTCTGTTTTGCACGTGCATTCCTATCCTATTCCTGTGTATTTCCTATCCCTACATTGTTAGAATCCTCAAATTCAAACAAGCCCTTACACAATTACTTCTGTTACAGATATGTGTCAAAGGAAACCTTGTGTGCTTTGTCCTGCTCCTGCTGCGTTGTGTTCCACCCCAGCTCAGCTGCTCCAATGACGAAAGGGTTCACCACAGCGGGGATCCGCTCTCCAGACTGTCTTTCGCTGCCTCAGATCTTCTTCCCCGCCGCCGGCAGCCATGACAACTGCATTACCCTCATCAACTGAGCAGATGACCTTGAGGACTACACGGGTCCGCAAGAGAGGTCGCACTCTTCCGTGTCTGCTTACGTTATGCATCGCTTAATATGATGGCATGCTACTTTATCGTCGTGTTCACCTATTAGACTCTAAGTCAGGTACAAACTAATGCTGAAACTTGAGTTTTTAAATGGTTGTGGGGTACATATTGGGGCAGCAATCAGTACTATCTGTCTACTATCTGGTTAATCTCGGTTGTCTACTATGAGTTTCATGTTGGGTGCAAACAAACATTAAAGGAGCCATTATCTGTATTTTTTAACTAAAGCTATTATCTGCCTGCTATCATTGGTTTTGGGTCTATCCACAGTTTGCTACCATCACTCTGGATTTGTGCATGCAGTCCTTACATAATCTCACTTTGTTTTATTCGTATGCATGTCAGTTATTGTACACGATGGAACTAAACATGTAGAGCAAAAGAGACGAGCCTTGCGTGGCAATAAAATTTCATGCAGACGTTGTTGGGGAACGTAGTAATTTCAAAAAATTTCCTACGCACACGCAAGATCATGGTGATGCATAGCAACGAGAGGGGAGAGTGTTGTCCACGTACCCTCGTAGACCGAAAGCGGAACCGTTATCACAACGCGATTGATGTAGTCGTACGTCTTCATGATCCGACCGATCAAGTACCGAACGCACGGCACCTCCGAGTTCAGCACACGTTCAGCTCGATGATGTCCCTCGAACTCCGATCTAGCCGAGTGTTGAGGGAGAGTTTCGTCTGCACGACCGCGTGGTGATGATGATGATGTTCTACCGACGCAGGGCTTCGCCTAAGCTCCGCAACGATATTATTGAGGTGTAATATGGTGGAGGGGGGCACCGCACACGGCTAAAATATCGTAGATCAATTGTGTATCTAGAGGTGCCCCCTGCCCCCGTATATAAAGGAGCAAGGGGGGAGGCCGGCTGACCCTTGGGGCGCGCCAAGGAGGGGGGAGTCCTCCTCCTAGTAGGAGTAGGACTCTCCTTTCCTAGTCCAACTAGGAAGAGAGAAGGGGGAAGGAAAGAGAGGGAGAGGGAGAGGGAAAGAGGGGCCGCGCCCCCCTCCCCTAGTCCAATTCGGACTCCTCATGGGAGGGGGCGCGCCACCCCCTGGGCTGCTGCCCTCTCTCTCCCCTTAGGCCCACTAAGGCCCAATACTTCCCCGGGGGGTTCCGGTAACCCCTCCGGCACTCCGGTTTTATCCGAAACTTCTCCGGAACACTTCCGGTGTCCGAATATAGTCGTCCAATATATCAATCTTTATGTCTCGACCATTTCGAGACTCCTCATCATGTCCGTGATCACATCCGGGACTCCGAACAACCTTCGGTACATCAAAACATATAAACTCATAATATAACTGTCATCGTAACGTTAAGCGTGCGGACCCTACGGGTTCGAGAACTATGTAGACATGACCAAGACACATTTCCGGTCAATAACTAATAGCGGAACCTGGATGCTCATATTGGTTCCTACATATTCTACGAAGATCTTTATTGGTCAAACCGCATAACAACATATGTTGTTCCCTTTGTCATCGGTATGTTACTTGCCCGAGATTCGATCATCGGTATCTCGATACCTAGTTCAATCTCGTTACCGGCAAGTCTCTTTACTCGTTCCGTAATACATCATCTCGCAACTAACTCATTAGTCACAATGCTTGCAAGGCTTATAGTGATGTGCATTACCGAGTGGGCCCAGAGATACCTCTCCGACAATCGGAGTGACAAATCCTAATCTCGAAATACGCCAACCCAACAAGTACCTTTGGAGACACCTGTAGATGTAACACCCCGGATGTAACTTTCCATATTTGTAACTCCAACTCTTGCCATTTTCCGCTATGTGTTATGATATTCCCTTCTCGGTCGGGTTTTGTTTGTCGTTTGGCATTTTGTTCATGCCATGCATCTCATATCATGTCATCATGTGCATTGCATTTGCATACGTGTTCGTCTCATGCATCCGAGCATTTTCCCTGTTGTCCGTTTTGCAATCCGGCGCTCCCACCTCCTCCGGCGCACCCCCTTTTCGTTTCTTTTCATGAGTGGGTGTTGAACGTTCTCGGAATGGACCGAGGCTTGTCCAGTGGCCTTGGTATACCACCGGTAGACCACCGGTCAAGTTTCGTTCCATTTGGCGGTCGTTTGGTACTCCAACGGTTAACCGGGTAACCGCAGATGCCTTTTGTGTGTTGCAGCAAACCCCCCCTCAAAACCAGCCCAAAACTCCTCTAAGTCACTTCCATGCTGTAGGTCGTTCGATCACGATCATGTGGGCGAAAACCGCACCTCATTTGGAGCCTCCTAGCTCCCTCTACCTATTTATAGGTGAGTCCCCCTGAAAACGTTCGCAGTCCAAACCCTAGCCATCTCCCTCTCCGCGGCCGGACGCGTCCGCTCCGGCCGGACAAAGCTGCCGCCGCCCCCGCGGCTAATCCAGCGCTGCCACCTTGCCCCGGCCACCGCCCGTACGCCGCGGCCTGCCGCCG
>NC_057796.1:77984349-77993954 GCF_018294505.1 Triticum aestivum | reverse complement strand
CACCTCGCGTCTCCCCGAGCCCCACGCCGGAGCCCGAGCCCCGGCGAGCTCCTCTCCTCCGGGCGCCGCGCCGCCGCCTCCATCGTCTCCGGCGAACTCCCTCGATCCGATCTGGACGAAGCTCTCGGTTGACTTTCTTTCTCCCCCCCGAAATATCTCTGTCATTATATTATTGCAGTATATTGTCATGTTCATCGCATCATAGCTCTCTGCATATAGCTCCGTTTCTCGCGTGTAATACATCGAAATGTTCGTCTCGTGATGCTCTACATTTTGTTCCATTTCACCATGTTCATTAGAGTCCATCTTGATGCCCAAATTTCTGGTGCAAGAGTGCTAGTTGCTGTTATCTGCGGTTACTTATCAGAACTTGAGGATTTGTTATTTTTGTGGGCATGAGCTCTACATGTGTTTTGTTGTATGCCATGCCATCTTTACAGAGGTGTATGCCATGTATTTTTGTGATCTCTGTGGTGACTAGAACAAGCATGCAAACTAGGCTCCGTAATGTTTCTGATTTCAGGGACTTGGTGATTTCTCCAAGTCTTTGTCTACTGTTATTTTGTTGCCATGTAAACTTGATGCTACAGAGAGATCCATGCATATTTTGGAGATGTTCAGTAAGGATGTTTTGTAAATATTGTTGTAATTGATCCATTCCTGCTCTTGTTTGCAATTATGGAGTGCCATAGCATGAGTCCACCTTGGTCTACTTTTGCTATAAAATAATTCTGGCAGATTCTTAACATGATATTCAATATTGCCAAGCTTATTCTAGTTGATCCATACATGCTATGTATTTGTTCTTGCCATGGATAGCTTCATATACATGCCATCTTGCAGTAGGTATGCTTTTTTTGTCATGCATCGCTTTTGTTGTGTGCATCAAGCTCACCAAGATGCCTTCATATTATTGTTTCTGCCATGCTCTGTTAACGAAACCTGTTAACGAAACTTGCTATGTTTACATGGTTTCCATCATCTCTTCTGGTCCTTTTTGGCTTATGGTCAGTAAGGGACTTTTGTCATATGCATCTAGTAGAATACTGCCATGCCTTGTTTTGCCATGTTAAGTTCCTGTAGCATGTTGATTTCGTGCTCTGAACATTGCTACCTGATGCTGTTTCAGTCATGTCCAGTAATTTCACCAAGTCTGTGAACCTGTTATCTTTTGCACTTTTGCCATGCTTGTTTGAGCTTGTTTTGTTGTGATCTAGCCATAGCTCAGTGTTCATCTTTTGTCAAGCATCTCCTGTAGATTACTGCCATTTACTTTGTTGCTATGTTGGAGTGATATAGTATTGTTACTTGTTGCATTCTAAGTGCTATCATGCTGTTAATCGCAGATTCGTGTCATTGTTGTTTTGCTTGCCATTTGCAAACCGTGCATCCGTTTCCGGTGATCTTTATATCGATTTCGACCGAAATAATCTCATCTTTCCAGTGGCATGCTTGGTTTGCCAAGTTACTGCCTTGTTCATCATTTGTCTTCCGGAGCACGCATATGCATCGCATATCATACATGTTTTGCATCATGTTGTTTGTGTTTTTTCCGTGATTGATTGTAGTTCCGTTGCTTGTGTTCTTGTCTTGGGTAGAGCCGAGAGACGATTTTGTGAATGAGGAACCTGTTGAGTACGCTTACGAGGATCAAGCTTTCGACAACTCTGAGAACCTTGCAGGCAAGATGACCACCCCTCGAAATCACTTCTATCTTTGCTTTGTTAGTTGTTCGCTCTATTGCCATGCTGCGCAACCTACCACTTGCTATATCATGTCTCCCATATTGCCATGACAGCCTCTAACCATCCTTTTCCTAGCAAACCGTTGTTTGGCTAAGTTACCGCTTTTGCTCTGCCCTTCTTATAGCGTTGCTAGTTGCAGGTGAAGTTGAAGTTGGTTCCATGTTGAAATATGGATATGTTGGGATATCACAATATCTCTTATTATATTAATGCATCTATATATTTGGTAAAGAGTGGAAGGCTCGGCCTTATGCCTGGTGTTTTGTTCCACTCTTGCCGCCCTAGTTTCTGTCATACCGGTATTATGTTCCTTGAGTTTGCGTTCCTTACGCGGTTGGGTGATTTATGGGACCCCCTTGACAGTTCGCCTTGACTAAAACTCCTCCAGCAAGGCCCAACTTTGGTTTTACCATTTGCCACCTAAGCCTTTTCCCCCGGGTTTTCGCGAGCCCGATGGTCATCTTATTTTAACCCCCGGGGTAGCGTTCCTCTGAGTGCTGGTCCAAACTAGAGCACCGTGCGGGACCGTCCCTTGGCAACTTGGGTTATGTTGGTACCTGTACACTTAGCTTATCTGGTGTGCCCTGAGAACGAGATATGTGCAGCTCCTATCGGGATTTGTCGGCACATTCGGTCGGCTTTGCTGGTCTTGTTTTACCATTGTCGAAATGTCTTGTAAACCGGGATTCCGAGACTGATCGGATCTTTTCGGGAGAAGGTTTATCCTTCGTTGACCGTGAGAGCTTATGATGGGCTAAGTTGGGACACCCCTGCAGGGTATTATCTTTCGAAAGCCGTGCCCGCGGTTATGAGGCAGATGGGAATTTGTTAATGTCCGGTTGTAGAGAACTTGTCACTTGACCCAGTTAAAATACACCAATTGCGTGTGTAGCCGTGATGGTCTCTTCTAGGCGGAGTCCGGGAAGTGAACGCGGTTTGAGTTATGAATGACGTAAGTAGGAGTTCAGGATCACTTCCTGGTCATTACTAGATGACGACCGTTCCGTTGCTTCTCTTCTCTCTCTCTTTTGTGTATGTTAGCCACCATATATGCTTAGTGCCTGCTGCTGCTCCACCTCATTACACCATCCTTTCCTATAAGCTTAAATAGTCTTGATCTCGCGGGTGTGAGATAGCTGAGTCCTCGTGACTCATAGATTCTACCAAAACAGTTGCAGGTGCCGACGAGGCCAGTGCAGATGATGGGATCGACCTCAAGTGGGAGTTCAACGAGGAACGTGGTCGTTACTATGTGTCTTTTCCTGATGATCAGTAGTGGAGCCCAGTTGGGACGATCGGGGATCTAGCATTTGGGGTTATCTTATTTTCATTTGGTTCTTGACCGTAGTCGGTCTATGTGTGTATTTTGGATGATGTATGAATTATATTTATGTATTGTGTGAAGTGGCGATTGTAAGCCAACTCTCGTTATCCCATTCTTGTTCACTGCATGGGATTGTGTGAAGATGACCCTTCTTGCGACAAAACCACAATGCGGTTATGCCTCTAAGTCATGCCCCGACACGTGGGAGATATAGCCGCATCATGGGCGTTACAAGTTGGTAATCAGAGCCATCCCCGACTTAGGATCCCCCTGCTTGATCGAATCGCTGGCGTTGTTGAGTCCAGAGCAAAATGTTTTGAATCTTAGGATTATATATATATCGGAGAGTAGGATTCTTTTTACTCCTCAGTCCCTTCGTCGCTCTGGTGAGGTCTCCTGACGTAGAAGTTTTGACTCTTCTCTCCTCAAATTTCACTAAAAAAAAATTAGGATCACGCAAGTATCTTAGAATCGTTCCGATGGTTTTGTGACGAGAACATTGTTCTTGGTGCCTCCTGACATTTAGGGGTTGTGGCAGTGTCCCGGGGAGTTGAGCTCCAAGGTGTTGTCGTCACAATTTTATCATTGCAGTTCTGGAATACCTGAGTTTCGCCGACATCGAAATCTCTTTTATGCAGTTGTTGGTGAGATCACCTCGACGCCACCCAGTACTAGGCGGGAGTTCGGGAGTATTGCCATAACTCGTATAACGGATGCTTTTCGAAGGTTGAGGTACATGATTTCCGAAGGTTTCTTGGCTATGTGTTGACGGATGGATACAGCTGGATCTAGGGATTGCTAGTTTGGGTGATATATTTTGTGTCCCCTGTATCCCCAACACCAGATTGCATAACCAGAAACTTTCAGGAGTTTATAAGTGGGAATTCAAGTAGCCTTAGGATATCTTTCCGACAGATGCATGATATGAGATTGGGGTTCGACGTCTAGTGGTCCGCCTTTCCACGGTTGGTTTTACAGTGGTCTCGTAGTGTCTTAAAGAGTCCTTGGCTATGCCGACTCGGGGACGCTTCGTATGTCATGTACACAACCTTGTACATGATGGTGTTGTACGATCGAGCCCGTGTGGGCCCCACCACGAAAACTTCGGACGAAATATCTATCATATGTTTGTTCCGGCTTATTCTGCAAGCCAATACTTTGTTTTGTTTTGAATTGTGGTATTCGAGTTGCTCCAAAGTCATATGTTGATTCCATATCTTTTTCAAGTGGCTTCTCAACTTATGGAAGTGTGATGATTTACTATGGAATTCATTCGTTCATCTTCGTTCAAATGTTTATTGTGAAGACTATATGTTGCAATTTCTATCCGTTGATTCTACTTGTCTATTTGTCTATCAAGATGCTAATGGATGTCACCCTCTTCAGGATGGCTCCGCCAACGCATCAGAATCCGGATCGCAATGAAGGGAGTCAGGCGAACCCTCCGCCACCACCTCCGCCTCCAGAGGCATGGCAAGCTATCATGGCAGTCACCAACGCCAATGCTCAGATGATTCTGCAACTCTTGCAAGAACGCACCCAAGCGCAAGGCAATCAAGGAAATCAAGGTCAAGGCAACAATCAGCCTCACTTCGCTACACTCAACCAGTTTCTCGCAAATCAGCCCAAGTCTTTCACCTACTGTGCCGAGGCCACGGATGCCGATGATTGGCTCGTGGACATAAACAAGCATTTTGAATGTAGCAATGTCAGGCCTGAGGACTATGTCAAGTTCGCTTCTTTTCAGCTCAAGGACCAAGCTGCTGATTGGTATCAACAATACAAAGATTCCAGAGGAGGTCGTGTGATCACTTGGACTGACTTCTGTCGGGACTTCAAAGCGCACCACATTCCACAAAGTGTTGTTGAGAGTAAGCATGAGGAGTTCCGCAATCTCAAGCAAGGCAACATGTCTGTGTATCAATTCAACATCTAGTTTCAGAAACTTGCTCGCTTTGCTAAACAAGACGTTCCTGATGAAAAGAGCATGATCTATCACTTCAGAGGTGGCCTTAGAGAGGATCTGCAGTTAGCTCTCGTTCTTGTTGAGCCTACTCAGTTTGATCAATTTTATAATATGGAACTGAAACAAGAGGCTGCTCAGCTCAAGTGTGAGGCTTCTAAGAAGAGAGTCAGGGACGCAGTTCAGTCTTCTTCTTCCTCACTTGTGGCTGCTAAGCAACAGAAGTTCTGGTTACCTCCTCCTCCTCCGTTTCGTCAGCCTTACCAGCAGAAGAACAAAGGTGGCCATGGTTCTTCCCACTCTTCCAACTCTGGCTATCAGAACAAGTCTCAGAATCAAGTTCCAAAGTCGAATGCTCCTTATCATCGTCCACTCTCAGAGGTGACTTGCAACAAGTGTCAGCAGAAAGGTCACTATGCTAACAAGTGCTTCAACCAAAGGCGCCTTCCGCCTCCTCCTCCTGTCAGATCTTCCAGTAATGCAGTGGTCAAGCATAATCCAAAGTCTGCAAAGGTGAACATGATGAATGCAGCTCAAGCAGAGGAATCTACTGATGTGATAATGGGTAATCTCTCAGTTAATGATATTCCTGCAAAAGTCTTATTTGATACTGGTGCATCGCTTTGTTTCATGTCGAGATTGTTCTTTGCAAAGAATGATTTTATTTGGTCTTATCTGGATAAACCACTGGGTGTTGTTTCTCCGGGGAAGTCAATGAGAGCCAACTCGATAGTTCCGGATGTTTCCATCAAGATGGGAAACTATAAATTTCTGTCTTCTCCAGTTGTTCTTGGTGACTCGGATATTGATCTAATTCTCGCGATGGACTGGCTTTCTAAGCACAAGGCTCAACTTGATTGTGCAGCCAGGGAAATTCAATTGACACACTCTTCTGAGGATGTTATCATTTATGCCGCTCATGATGAAACCACTCGGTTATTTTCTCTCAATGAGAAGGGCGAATTGAATGCCATCTCTCAGATTCCAGTCGTTTGTGAGTACCAAGATGTCTTTCCAGAAGAGCTTCCGGGTATGCCTCCTCACCGGCCAGTTGAGTTCGTTATCGATCTTGAGCCCGGCACTGAACCCGTTTGCAAGCGTCCATACAAGCTTGGACCCAAGGAGCTGAAGGAATTGAAGAAACAACTCGATGAACAAGAGCGTCTGTGTTTGATCAGACCGAGTTCATCTCCATGGGGTTGTGGTGTTCTTTTTGTCCAGAAGAAGGATGGCACAGACCGACTTTGTGTCGACTACCGTCCATTGAACAAGAAGACAATCAAGAACAGGTATCCACTTCCCAACATCAATGAGCTATTCGAGCAACTCAAAGGTGCTAAAGTTCCAAGCTTGACCTTCGTATGGGTTATCATCAAATTCGCATTCGTGAAGAAGATATTCCCAAGACAGCATTTAGAACAAGCTTTGGTTCTTATAAATATACTGTCATGTCTTTCGGCCTTGTCAATGCTCCTCCAACATTCTCTCGGATGATGAATTTCATCTTCAACCCCTATACCAATGAATTCGTCCTGGTGTATCTCGATGATATATTGGTCTTCTCCAAGAATAAGAAGGATCATGCCAAACATTTGCGATTGGTGCTCGACAAGCTCAGAGAGTATCAATTCTATGCGAAGTTTTCCAAATGTGAGTTTTGGCTTGATGAAGTTCTTTACCTTGGTCACATCATCTCTGCCAAGGGCATCGCTGTTAATCCTGAGAAGGTGTCCACAATTGTGAATTGGGAACCTCCTCAGAATGTCAAGCAGCTTCGCAGTTTTCTTGGTCTTGCAAGCTATTGCCGAAGATTCGTTGAGAATTTCTCTAAGATTGCAAAGCCTCTTTCCAACCTCCTCCAGAAGCATGTGAAGAATGTTTGGTCTCCTGAGTGTGACGTTGCTTTCAACGCTCTCAAAGAGAAACTAGTCACGGCTCCTGTCTTAACTCCTCCTGATGAATCCAAGCCATTTGAAGTTTTCTGTGATGCTTCTCTCCAAGGTCTCGGTGTTGTGTTAATGCAAGAGAAGAAAGTTGTGGCCTATACCTCTCGTCAGTTGAAGCCCAATGAAAAGAACTACCCCACTCACGATCTTGAGTTGGCGGCATTTGTC
Organism: Triticum aestivum; assembly: GCF_018294505.1. Classification (NCBI taxonomy): domain Eukaryota; kingdom Viridiplantae; phylum Streptophyta; class Magnoliopsida; order Poales; family Poaceae; genus Triticum; species Triticum aestivum. Next base: position 77,986,808 of record NC_057796.1, on the reverse strand, counting down.
CATGCATTAATAACGTGGAGACATCTCTTGTTGGGAAGACAAGTGGACATATTCACCGATCACAAGAGTCTCAAGTACATCTTCACTCAGCCCAACCTCAACCTCAGGCAGACTCGATGGGTCGAAATGATTCAAGAGTACAATCCGAGTATTGAATATACTCTAGGCAAAGCCAATGTCATTGCAGATGCTTTGAGTAGGAAGGCTTATTGCAACAGCTTAATTCTCAAGCCTTTCCAACCGGATCTTTGTGAAGCTTTCCGCAAGCTGAATCTCCAAGTTGTTCCTCAAGGCTTTCTTGCCAACCTCATATTCTCTCCTACTTTGGAAGATAAAATTCGTGAGGCACAACTTCTTGATACCATGGTGAAGAAGGTGAAACGTGGTATCGACAAGGGTCTTTCCAAATACAAGTGCTATCGCATTGATGACAGAGACACTTTATTCTTCGAGGACCGGATTGTGGTTCCTAAAGGTGATCTAAGGAAAGTCATAATGAACGAAGCGCACAATTCTCTCCTTTCCATTCATCCTAGAAGTACGAAGATGTATCATGACCTCAAGCAGTCGTATTGGTGGACTCGAATGAAGCGAGAAATCGCTCAATTCGTGAACGAATGTGATGTCTGTCGAAGAGTGAAAGCAGAACACCAACGACCAGCTGGTCTCCTCCAACCACTTCCTATCCCAGAATGGAAGTTTGATCATCTCGAAATGGACTTCGTGACTGGATTTCCAAAGTCCAAGCGTGGAAATGATGCTATCTTCGTTGTCATTGACAAGCTTTCTAAAGTGGCTCATTTTCTTCCAATCAAATAGTCTATCATAGCAGCTCAGTTGGCAGAGCTATACACCTCCAGGATTGTCTCCTTGCACGGCATTCCACAATTGATTTCTTCAGATCATGAAAGCATCTTCACCTCTAAGTTCTGGGACTCCTTCCAGATGGCCATGGGCACCAACATTCGCTTCAGCACAGCTTTCCATCCTCAAACTAGTGGCCAAGTCGAGCGAGTCAATCAAATTCTTGAAAATATGCTTAGGGCTTGTGTCATTTCCTTTGGCATGAAATGGGAAGATTGTCTTCCATATGCCGAATTCTCCTACAACAACAGCTTCCAAGCGAGTTCGGGCAAGGCCCCATTCGAGATTCTCTATGGCAGAAAGTGTCGTACTCCTCTCAATTGGTCAGAGACTGGTGAATGCCAACTTCTTGGCAATGACTTGATCACAGAGGCTGAAGAAATGTGTAAAGTCATCCGTGAAAATCTCAAAGCCGCGCAATCGCGCCAGAAGAGTTACTATGATAGTAAGCACCGTGATGTGGCTTTTGAGATCGGAGACCATGTCTACCTCCGTGTCTCTCCAATGAAAGGCACTCGTCGCTTCGGTATCAAAGGGAAGCTTGCCCCTAGATACGTGGGTCCTTTCAAGATCGTTGGAAAAAGAGGCGACCTCGCCTATCAACTGGAGCTTCCTTCCAACTTCGCGAACGTGCACGATGTGTTCCACGTGTCACAGCTTCGCAAGTGCTTCAAGACTCCTGAGCGCACCATCAACTTCGAAGAGATTGACCTCCAAGAAGATCCGTCTTATCATGAGCACCCCGTTGCTATTCTTGAAGAAACTGAGCGCAAGACTCGCAACAAGTCAATCAAATTCCTGAAAGTGAAGTGGTCGCACCATTCCGACCGAGAAGCCACCTGGGAACGCGAGGACCATCTCCGTTCCGAATATCCGGAGTTCTTTCAGTCCTAGATCTCGGGACGAGATCCTCTCGTAGTGGTGGAGTGTTGTAACACCCCGGATGTATCTTTCCATATTTGTAACTCCAACTCTTGCCATTTTCGGCTATGTGTTATGATTTTCCCTTCTTGGTCGGGTTTTGTTTGTCGTTTGGCATTTTGTTCATGTCATGCATCTCATATCATGTCATCATGTGCATTGCATTTGCGTACGTGTTCGTCTCATGGATCCGAGCATTTTACCTGTTGTCCGTTTTGCAATCCGGCGCTCCCACCTCCTCCGGCGCACCCCCTTTTCATTTCTTTTCGTGAGTGGGTGTTGAACGTTCTCGGAATGGACCGAGGCTTGTCCAGTGGCCTTGGTATACCACCGGTCAAGTTTCGTTCCATTTGGAGGTCGTTTGGTACTCCAACGGTTAACCGAGTAACCGCAGATGCCTTCTGTGTGTTGCAGCAAAATCCCCCTTAAAACCAGCCCAAAACTCCTCTAAGTCACTTCCATGCTGTAGGTCATTCGATCACGATCGTGTGGGCGAAAACCGCACCTCATTTGGAGCCTCCTAGCTCCCTCTACCTATTTATAGGTGAGTCCCCCTGAAAACGTTCGCAGTCCAAACCCTAGCCATCTCCCTCTCCGCGGCCGGACGCGTCCGCTCCGGCCGGACGAAGCCGCCGCTGCCCCCGCGGCCAATCCAGCGCTGCCACGTGGCCCCG